>NW_027176263.1:340000-420000 GCF_023349555.1 Cebidichthys violaceus | reverse complement strand
ATAGTGTGTTGAATGAAGTCATAAATAAGTCACAGTATAGAATGTCATTAAAAAAGTCATAAAAACGTGATGTATAGTACATCGTAAAAAGTCATAGTAGCAATAGACAAAAATATTTTTTTTGTAATATGCAGTGTTATTTCATTACTGCTAATGGGTCATAATGTGTGGAGTTTTTTGAAAACTGTGCCATGGAAAACATGATGCACTAGCAAATAGTGAATTCATAACAGGAGACATTATCTGCCTTTGAGAACAGAATAGAATAGAATGCTGGATGTGACATGAATGTTCTCTGTCACGAATAAATTAGAACGTTGACGTGTTTCATCTTATGTATGAAGCCAGATGGCTTGTGAACATTAACCACAGTATGTCTTCAACCACTCCACACCCAGGTAGTAGCCCTGGCTCCTCGGAGCCAATGCTGACGGTGAGCGTTTGAACCGAGGTGAAGACTCAGTCGTGCTCTTGAGCCCCGCATGGTGACAGGAGTCGCCGTGCGGGGCGAGCCACAGGCTGCCGTCAGCACAGTGTAAAGATGGTCGACCGGTTTTCAATGCTACCAGGGGGCAGCAGGTCTGTGTGCCAGTCTGCCTCAGAGCTCACTTCAGGCTTCCGGTGTGTCCGATGTAGGATGCTGTGGTAAGATAACCAAACTCCTGTCCTGTAAACCAGTAGCATATCTTAAAGAGCTTATAGTACCATACTACCCGACTAGAGAGCTGCGCTCCCTAAACTCAGGGTTACTTGTGGTTCCTAAAAAGTAGGATGGGAGCCAGAGCCTTCAGTTATCAAGCTCCTCTTTTGTGGAACACGCTTCGGGGGGCGGACACACTCACCACAGTTAAGCGTAGGCCTAAGACTTTCCTTTTCCATAGTGCTTATAGTTAGGGCTGGCTCAGGTTTGCCTTGGACCAGCCCCTAGATAAGCTGGTGTAGGCTTAGACTACCGGGGTACTTCCTAGGATACACTGAGCTCCTCTCTCCTCTTCTTCATCTCCTTCTGTATGATGTCCCATTAATGCTCATTACTAACTTTGCTTCTTCCCCGGAGTCTTTGTGTGGTTATGTCTGGACCCTGGTCCTTCCTCCCACCATGGCCCTGCTGACTCCCACTGCTAATATCATTTTTATTATTACTCTCATTACTATTTTATATTACCCATACCATTAACGCACATTAATGACTTTGCTTCGTCACCAGAGTCTCTGTGCTTTCTCACCTCGCAGGTTTCCGTGGATCCTGGTTGTACCTGGACTCTGGTCTTGCCTTCTGCTGTGGTTCTGTCATATGCATCATGTGTTGTAACTCTGTTATGTTGTTCATTCTGTACACATGACATCTATTGCACTATTTTGAAATACAGTATTTATAATCATACAGTTGTAAAATAATCAACTATGTAAAATGTTGGGATTTACTCTAACTTCCTACATTAGGACAGTGTTTTTATGCTCTCATTCGCTCACACATCTCTCTGGCTCCTCCTCTATCAGCTGACAGTGGGCGACTTCGCCACGGCCTCTTTAAGCCAATCATACATTTCCCGTCAAACTTTAAAGACCTGTTGTCTTCTGTGCAGTCAGCTGTCATTTCAGTACGTAGTATTGTTTGAGTAACGTTTGCTAACTACAGTGCCCCGATTTTTTAGGAAATCACAAAAAATTAAAAACATTTGTTTTAGAAATTTTTTAGGAGTAATGAGAGCGAATGATCTTCGGGCAGAGTGTCAAACACAGGGAAGGGAAGTCAGAAAGTATTGAGACACGGACAAAAGTCTTACCCTTTAAAAATAGTCATAGAAGTCCCTTCAAAACTCTATGTATAAAGAATTGTCAGAATAAAATGAAGCTGTTTTTAATATTTCTGGAAAAATTGACAAGTACAGGAAGAGTTTTCTGGGTTCATGTTGAAGCAGTTTCTCAGGGAACAGGTTAATCCCTTCAACAACACTCTCGACCTGTATGCGTGGAGCTGAGAACCCGAAGGAGTCATTACAGCAGGTATACGGTGAAGTTATCCATGACAACATGGACGCACGTTTATAATCAGGAAAGTTGAAATACAAGGTTTTAATCCAAACGTAGACCGAGGTAGTGTACAGCTGACATATGAGGCATTATATAACACATTAGCACAAAACAAACAACTTGTGCATTAAAGCATTAATTTGCATTCTAGTGGATAAATGTCATCTACCATTATCAATGTGCTGAATGAAAACTCAGTGTGTTGTCCCTCTAACGATGTTGAATTAATATATCTAATATCAGCGTGATTCAACTTCACCCAACTTCCATCTGTACGGGAAAAAGAATGACACTGATCGGCTTCCTGCTGCTCCACTCTTTATCTACCTCTGAATACACGAATGCTTTTGTGGCGAGCTGAAGGAGGACAGTAAATATGAAATTAGCATTTCTCCGGCTTACCCGCACCACTGAGCAATACCTTATCAGAGCCATATAACGAAGACGGATCCGGGGCCGTATTTTCTTTTAGTGTTTCTTAGAACAACAACGATTCAGAGAAGCTTATTGGGTAGAAAACATACCGTGACACTGCCAAGACTCCTATCGGAGACTGCCCTGACTTTAATTCTAGTTTTGTGTGCAGGTGAAACTCTCTCCTTCAGGGGAAACGGCACTGATCCTTTAAGTCTTAGCTGAGGGGCAGACTTTGCCGGGTGGTGAAAAAAGTGGCTGCTCAGCTGCACTTCAGCCAGGTTTGGACGGGTTCTGTGGCAGTGAGCCCGGTTGGCTCTCTGGCTGGCGAGGAGGAGAAGGAACTCAGCGGGTCGTTCTGGTTGTCTGGTAGCAGGGATTCTCGCTCCGATGGAAAGTCAAGGTGACTCAAGGTGGGCGAGACGTCCACTCAAGTCCAATCTGAGCAAAGCAGTAGAGGAAAGCCAGCATAGGCGGAGCCATGGTGGACCAGCCTAAGAGGACAAGAAAACAAACGTATTTATCTGTAACAGGAAATATTCAGACTGCTGTATTCTGATGCTTTTTCCGGGTAACCACTAGAAAGACTTGCATTCTTTTGCAAGAGCAAGAGAGCCGGCGAGCAGCAGACGGTTTGGTTAACTCTCTGTGCTGTACTGTGTTGTGTTACGGTTACTCTCTTCTTCTATTTATAGCCGTGTCTTAGAGGGTCGAGCAGGCAGGTAAGGACAGCTGTCTGCACCTCCTCCCCAACTGGCCTTCCTCCAGATTATCTCAGTAACCTGCACCTGCACCCACAATGCTTTTCAATGGCCTATTCTTTCCCCATTCATGTCAAAATCTAATTCACATACACACGGGCTGCTTTATGCACAGCTGTACCGTCCGTTTCCTGTCTGCAGAAGAGAAAGGCTGCACGGCCTACCGCTGGAAAAACACAGATTTTCGCTGATAAATATTTATGCTACGCTGACGTGACGTTTCGCGAGAAAATAAGCATAATCTCCAGTAAATGCCAGCTAATTAATAATGTTGGTTTAATTACATTAGAAATGCTCATGAGCAATTACAAATGTGATGCATTTCTGACGTCTAGATCCATCACACGAAGCCCTTTAGCTCGGGGACCCAGCGAGCGCCACGAGCAAGCGCTGCAGTTTGAAGACGACCCAGCGCTTTTGTCTTTGCAGTTATGTAGATTTCATTAAAGCCCTCAGTGTGAAATATATTCCCCCAACCAGTAGTCTAACCTTTGCTGGTACTAACTAACAGAGAGGAAGCATACGCCGCTAGTCAACATGTGAGTTACTTTTGGCCACAACTAAGAAGTGATCTTTACCATTTTGGAACGTAACAGTTGTTGCTGCTTAATAATAGAAGTCCTGGCACAGAGAGTTACCATGACTCTAATCAACCAGTGCTATGACTACACCACGGTTTAACAGAGTACTTTGTGTTCAAATGAGGTCAAACTTGCAGAGAGGCAACTCCAAACTAAATAAAAAAACTGCTTAGTGAGCATAAAGTCTGCGCTTCTCAGTAAACTGACAACTTGTTGGTTGAGCTCCTCCTCTTCTATGTCTCTGGCTACTTTTTTTTTTTTTAGCCATACTAACATGGCATCGCTCTAAGGAAAGCTCTGTCTGTCTGTCTGTCTGTCTGTCTGTCTTCGGTCCAGACTGAAATATCTAAATATTGGTTAGACATTTGTGTTCCCCTCAGGATGAATCGAGCTCTCTTCGGTGACCCCTGACCTTTCATCTAACGCCATCGTCAAGTCGAAATTGTGATTTGTTTAATACCTGACTAGAATAAATACCTGCAACACTAAAGACATTCCCGACATCCTCAGCTGTACTCTGTGCTTAGTGCTGAAAAAGCACTTTCATACACACTAGCTAATCCTGCTAAACATCATCACTTTAGCATTACAATTGTGAGCACGCATTTAGACTAAAACTAACATAAAACGCTTAATTTTCCTTTCTGAATTAATACGACGCACCGTCTCCTTTTTAACAAACCTCTACGTCATTCAGCAAAAAGACTTTAGGTTATTCTTACATTGGGGCTTTTGTAGATAACAAACTACCTCAGTCAACATATTTATATGATGACGGTGTGGTCAGGAATTTGATTTTGTTTCACCGGGGAGGTCAAACGGTGCAATTGCACCACTGCTTGCACCAGTAAAACGCCCAGACAGGCTGATTTAAAAGCATTGATCTCATGTTAACGAAGCAAACCGCAGCGATGTTTTATTGTGCAGACACATGCAGACACATGCAGACATGAGGAACTGCCTCAGGCCTTTTCTGGTGGATCCATTTCATTTCCATTTAAAGTACAAAACCACGACTACACTAGCAACTAAATGATCGAGTGGTTTGTTCAGAGGTCTTTTTAAACACTTTAGAGTAAGAATCAGGCAGCGACATGTTATAGCTTTATTTTGACTATTATATGGTCCGAATGAATTTTCCTAAAGGCAAGCTGAGGTTCTCTGTTTAGTTTATAGGTCTGACTCTGAATAATTCACAACAGAAATGGTGTTTTAAAACACCCCGCTCTCACTTTTAGGTTTCTCTTAACTTATTTACACCAAGTCTGCCGGAGGAGGCCTAATGTTACACACAGTTTACTGTGAGCTCTCCACGCCTCATAACAATCCTTTTCCCGTCACAATAAAGCTTAACTGGCGACTGGAATATTCGTCAGGCCGCTGGGCTCGACTTGACGAGGCCCAAAGACGTGTGCCATTAACGGGAGATGAATGCTAATGTTGTTCTGCTGGGTGTGGAAATAGTCAACAAGAACACCGGCTTCATGAGATAATGTCCCGGTTGTGTTTACAACTTGATTCACTGACCCCAAGTGGTCAAAAAAAAAAAAATCAATTAATGCTACTTTAAAAATGAGAAAACTCTGCTTTTTAATTCAGCATTAATTAACAGTTCTTGTCAAAACACATACATATTTATATATTTGTATTATATGATGTTGAGTTTCAGCGCTGAGCTCTCGGCACTGACTCTGCGCCCGCCCCAGTGGCGAGTGCAGCTCAGACTGCTTATCTCGAGTAGACAGGCTTTTAGGAGGGCCTGCCATCTTGCTTTAGGTACCAAATGAGCCAAATAAAGACACATGGAGATAAACAGGGGCTGGCACAACCACAAAGCAGAGGCGTCTGTATTGGGGGGAGTTTGCAGATGCATCAAATGGTCCAGTGTGACCTCTTTTTACAGTCTAGTCTTCCTGTGATCCTTACCTTCCCTCACCATTTGTTTTATTCCAATTGTTTTGACTATGTTTATTGTCATATTGCTTGATTTTAATTATAGTTTTATGTATTTCTTTTTATCGTTTTTACGATGAACATTTCTCGTTTTTCTTCAATTGTCTATTGTTTGTTGTTTCCACCCTGTAAAGCACCTCATAAACATTGTTTTGTAAAAGTGCTGTATAAATAAATATTATCATCATCATCATCATTATTATAACCAGAACGTCAAAATCCAGAGGTTGGTCTGCCTCTAATTGCTGCTTTAGACGTATTATCGTTAGCTGCTGTCACCACTGCAGAAGGTGAAATGTCCCATGGTGCAACTGAACGGTCAAATGAAAAGACCACAGGACTGATGGGACTCTACAACGGAAACAAACCCATGAACGCCAGCTGAAACAGGCCTGCAAAGTGAAAGGCTCACAGAAGTCCTCCTGAGTGTCGCGGAGGACACTTTACCTTGAATGAAGACACGCTTCCAGAAGATTCTGCCAACGTGCGTCCCCCCGAGAAACACCAGATTAGAGAGGATGAGCATGGCAGTGGAGAAGGCCGAGAGGAGGGCAATGCAGCGCCTCTCCATCGCCGCGGAGAAGGTCCGCTCCTGGGAAATCAGGAAATAAATAAGTAAATTGCAAAAGAACCACAAGAGATTTTCATCGTAAATCTGAGAGACAAAGAGAAGCAAAGCACCTGGTACTAATGAACTGTGTGGCCATAAACTAGAAGGATTACAGTCTGCCATCAGGCTTTATTACTGTTCTGAGAACGTGAACCTTCTCCCAAGGCCGGAGTCCGAAGAGGCGTTTCTATTGTTATTGGAAACATACTTTAACTGACATTAATGTTGCTCCTTTATGCCAGTTAGATGTGACAGGATCCAACCAGTTTGTCTCCTGTCTGTATTTACTGCAGCAGCTCCAGGCCTCATTTCTTATTAAATCACATTACATGACCCCTTTATTTCGAGCTACAAGAAAGATTCCATCATCTTCACACATCTTAACTGAAAATCCAATTGATGGAATAACCAGGGAATTATATCTATGTACAATTTTAATCTCTTTTAACATCCTTTTTTTTTTTTTTTTTTTCCCGCACTGAGATAAATTGGATTTAGGATTTCAAAACTTACAACAATGGAGCGAATAAACACCGAGGCAAAGAGAGCCTTCAGTCCATTTTCCGCCAGAACTCCAGCCCAATTCATCAGGGCCCAGTGCCGTAAGTAGTCGTGGCCGCCGTGCCAGAGGCAGACGAAGCCGAACGCAAGGCCGGTCGACAACGCCTTGTAAAGACGACCGTGCCGCGAACCCCCCAACGGCACATAGATGTATCTGCAACGTGAGTTCACAACACAAAAACGAAGATTAGAACAGCATGAGTAGAACATTAGACCCGTCCAACACAAAGAAACCAGTAAATGACAGTTGGGTAAAAACAAACATCAGACATATCCAGCACATAACGCCTGTGGATTAAATGAGATTACACTTCATGTGATTTAAAAATAGCAGCTGTATATTCTTGTGATAGCCCACACGGGGTGAATCACACCCCAACAATCAGTTAAAGATGGCGGAGCATGCCCCCCCCCCGAGGAGCCGAGAGTCTCAACATGCTACATCACTCTAACACACGTAGAAGCAAACAAACACGTTCTGTCTGCCGTTGCTGAGCTGGGAACTAATTATCTCAGCCACCCTGTGGATAATCAATGCTCCTGAACGATGAGCCAGCAATTATTTATTTTTTTCTGAGCCTTAAATAGAATGGCCAGCTTGGCACATATTGGCGGACGAAAGTAGACGCAAGAGCAGATGGAGAGGAACCAGAGCGTTAGAGCGATCAGGTGTTCAGATCGCTCTAACGCTCTGGTTCCTCAAGAACACACCGAGCGTCTATCGGCCTGTTTAGGTGAATCCGATGGAGACGGATGCTAAACGGGTGTTAATTGAAATGTGAAAATTGCAAGACATACATTACTGCAATAGATGAGTAATCAGTGTGTTATGTAACACATGAGTACCGGCAGCAGATGGTGCAGACAACATGCGTACAAGGTTTAGAGACTGGAAATGGACTGCCAGGCAACTGTTACACACACACACACACACACACACACACACACACACACACACACACACACTCACTCACTCAATCCAAGCCCCCTCTTATTTATTCATAATTTATAAATAGTGTTTTGAACTATTTTCCCCCCATGAGTTGGTGAGCATATGCTCCTCCTCGTGTGTGAGGCAGCAATAACTCAATCAAACAAGCAGCGAGAGCTCCTTCGTTGGTTGATAACTATGAAACAGAGAACCTGAGACACAGCGGCACACGGAGCGTAATGTAACGGTTAAGAATGAGCCACTTAGCTGCTCAGGGAGACGGGGTGTCACGCAGAGCACATCATTTAACACCTACGCACTCATCTGGCGCACTTCAGACAATTTCAACAGAATTTCAGAACTGCATTAAAAGCTCTTTAAAAGCACTTCGGCGAGAAAGAACGCCGGGGCATTGTGTGTCATGGGTATCGTTCTGCCTCTGCAGTGGGATAATTGCAAGTGATGCCATTAGGCAGGATAGAACTATTTTCAATGGACAACGGATTAAAACGGCAACTTGCATTTGCAATTTAAAAAAGGTGCAGCTCACCCCAAAAACCACAAAATACATAGAATACAGAGCAGTTTCAAGTAGGAGTTGTTTTTCATTTCAACCATGTAGTTCCTGCATGAAACCGCCCACAACAAGGTTCTGTGGATTATCTTGAGTAAACCGGGTCATGATTTCTTGAAAGAGACATTTCTGTTTTTTCAAATGTAGTTTTAGCCGTGTGACATGTAGTCCCATTATATGTGAGAGAAGGCAGACATCTCCAAAACTAGGCAACTCCTAAATAATCTAGATCGATTAATAGCACTACAGGTAAGAGGAAGAATATGCACTTTTGATTTCCCTTCAAATTCTGCTATTTTTTATCAAATTAAAAGGATCCTCTGTAGCCATTTCCAAAACAGTCAGATTGAATTCTAACCTAATCTTTAACACCTGAGAAGCAGGTGAACATGCACGCCATCACACGTGTCAGCGCAAAAGCTAATTAGCGAACAACAACCAGGACAAGGGAGCATTTTTGACAGAATATCAGCGTGTTTTCTGACAACCGTGCAACTGCAGCGTCGCCTCCAAGTGGACCGTAACCTCCCAATAGGCTGCATTCAGCCAAGTGTGCATCATTAAAAAGCAGACAAACTAATAATGTGCGTTGTCCAACAGTACAAGTGAGCAAACACATAATGCCGCCATTACATATGCACATATTAAACAAGGAGGCATTTCACCAGGGTGCGTGGAACAGCAGCACAACAGAAGAACTATTCAGCAACAGCATCCGAGCTCATAATCATGAGAAAGCCTGCATGCAAATGCAGCGTCCTTGTCCATTGTGATGAAACATGTGTGTCGGCAGCAGGAGGAAAGCACCTTTTTTTGTTTTTAAGGTTATTCAACTGATAAGTTCATTGCCCTGCAGGAAATGAGCTCTTTACAGTAAGTGTGTGAAAAAAGAACAGATAAAAGGCTGAATAAACACCCGGCACGCTGTTCAAAATATGAGGCAATGAAAACTATAAATAGATATACAGTACATATATATATATATATATAGATAGATATCTATATATATATACTGTATATTTAACTAGCTAGCTAGATATATAGATAGATAGATAGATAGATAGATAGACATCCATATTAGATGACAGACAGACAGACAGACAGACAGACAGACAGATAGATAGATAGATAGATAGATAGATAGACATCCATATTAGATGACAGACAGACAGACAGACAGACAGACAGACAGACAGACAGACAGATAGATAGATAGATAGATAGATAGACATCCATATTAGATGACGGACAGACAGACAGACAGATAGATAGATAGATAGATAGATAGCTGGGCAGACAGACAGATAAACATCCATATTAGATGACGGACAGACAGACAAATAGACAGACAGACAGATAGATAGATAGATAGATGGGCAGACAGACAGATAAACATCCATATTAGATGACGGACAGACAGACAGACAGACAGACAGACAGACAGACAGACAGACAGACAGACAGACAGACAGATAGATAGATAGATAGATAGATAGATAGATAGATAGATAGATAGATAGATAGATAGATAAACATCCATATTAGATGACGGACAGACAGACAGATAGATAAATAGATAGATAGATAGATAGATAGATAGATAGATAGATAGACAGACAGATAGATAGATAGATAGACAGACAGATAGCTAGATGGGCAGACAGACAGATAAACATCCATATTAGATGACGGACAGACAGACAGACAGATAGACAGACAGACAGACAGACAGACAGACAGACAGATAGATAAACATTCATATTAGATGACGGACAGACAGACAGACAGACAGACAGACAGACAGACAGACAGACAGACAGACAGACAGACAGACAGACAGACAGATAGATAGATAGATAGATAGATAGATAGATAGATAGATAGATAGATAGATAAACATCCATATTAGATGATGGACAGACAGACAGACAGACAGACAGATAAATAGACAGACAGACAGACAGACAGACAGACAGACAGACAGACAGACAGACAGACAGACAGATAGATAGATAGATAGATAGATAGATAGATGGACAGATAAACATCCATATTAGATGACGGACAGACAGACAGACAGACAGACAGATAGATAGATAGATAGATAGATAGATAGATAGATAGATAGATAGATAGATAGATAGATAGATAGATAGATAGATAGATAGATAGATAGACAGACAGATAGATAGATAGATAGATAGACAGACAGATAGCTAGATGGGCAGACAGACAGATAAACATCCATATTAGATGACGGACAGACAGACAGACAGACAGATATTCTAGACTTATTATTTGATTTAGATGACATTTCACATTTTTAGTAAGCATTAACGTCTGCATTAGTGTGTCCTCTGCTCATGGAGTGCCTCTTACCTGATGAGCCATCGATACAGACCCTCGTCAAAGTGCCTGAGAGGGAACAAAAAGAAGAAAAAAAGAAAAAGAAATGAATATTGAGTCACTCATTTACATAATAATATAGCACTGTGTAAGAAACACCTGAGCTCTGGGCTTCACATGCCGTGTGTATGATGGATGTGTGTTTGCGTGTGCACTCTTTGGTCATTAAGAAGATTAGAAAAAAGATTTTTGTGTGTGTGTGTGTGTGTGCTGCCTATAAACTGAATGATGTCAGTGGACAGCTTTATGCATTCCATCAATGTTGTCAACATTGGCCAGCTCAGCACACACAAGCCGGATTGGAGTGCATCGGTGTCAGCACATTGGTCGATCTGGTCCGCGGCCAGTGCATTTCTACTGCAAAACCAAAAACACAGCCGACCACGTCGATCGTATGCGCTCTGAATTAAGAGAGCAGTCTCTCATTTTCAACTACATTTGGGAACAGAGTGATTTAGCCATGAGGAAGGGGCACAAAACTCTACATTCCCTGGTCATTTTACAGAATAACCATGAGGGAGGAGGGATTGTACTCACAGTCAAACACTGTTTTTTTTTACTTACGTGTTTCTTTTTTGTATATTGGGGGGGGTTTACATTAAATTGCATGTTTGTTCTGTTTGCATCTTGTTCATATACTCAATTGCCAGTTTATTAGGTACAGCTAGCTAATAGATCAATCCTGCAACACGATAAATCCTCCCACGAGGAACGTTTTACTTATTTCATTCATTTTATTGTGTTATCTAAAGCAGGGGTCTTCAACGTTTTTCAGGCCAAGGACCCCCAAACTGATAGAGAGATGGAGCAGGGACCCCCTACTATATATAATGTTTAACATTCTGTTTTATATTAAACTGGGCCTAGTGCCATGTATAAACATACCTTGTTATTGTGCATTCAATACTAAGCTATTCAAATAATACACAGGTTCATATATTCATGTTTTTATTTTAAAGGTACAGTGAGTAGGGTGACCGTGCCACTGCCATTTAGAAACCTTGTATGATAATCATGCATACAAGCCATTCAAATTGACGTTTTTATTTTAAACATAAATGTGGAAACAAAAATGAGTGATGGCCTATTAGTGCCACTGCTATGCATAAACATACCTGTTATCTTGCATACAATACTGAACTATTAAAATAATGGACAGATTCATGTTAAAAAAATTAAAAATGGTCTAATCAACCAAAGATGTTGCGGACCCCCTGCAGTACCTCCGTGAACCCCCTAGGGGTCGCAGACCCCCTGTTGAAGACCTCTGATCTAAAGTATTTTGAAGCGCTATATCCTTTAACTTTAACTAGTTTGTACATTAAACAGAGGGATGTTTCTAAATGGGGTGGACAAAATAATAGAAACACCAGTTAGTATAATGCAATATAGCCCGACACCACAAACTGCAACTTCCAAAATTGTCATACAACAAAGAAACACTGTCACAGTTCAGTCATCCAGCCATCAGTAATTTTCCATTGATCCTGCCTCTGCCCCACTCAACCTGTCAGCCACGCCCACCTCGTCAGTTCACTCCACTCACCTGTGCACACAGCTGCCTCTCACCACATGCAATCAGCCCAGCATATAGTCACCAGCTCCACACTCACTCCTTTGCCAGATTGTTCTTTGCCATGCGAGTCTTTCCAGCGTTCTCCTGCCTGTCTTCCCGGTACCGACCTCGCCTGTCCCTGATTCCCTGCTTCGTCTGCCTCCTGGTTATTTGACCTAGCCTTCCGTCCCTGACCAAGAACTTTGCCTCTCCTCTCCTGATTCCTGTTTGCCGGTTTCTAAACCGTTTGCCTGTCTGCCGGAGTCTAAGTAAAACGTTGAACTTTTTACCTCTGTCTTCTGAGTCCTTTGTACTGCAATTGGGTCCGTACACCACCCGTTACACTATAACACTACAACCTTACTAAAGGTAGGATTTACTGTAGGACTGTTGAATCAGACTGGGTTTAGCTTGGTGTACCTAATAAACTGATGACATATATCAGAGGAAACAACAAATGGCACTGTGACAAAAAAATGTTCACCATTAAATATACCTGAAATGTTTTTTCCAAGCAGTGGAAATGCTGTTGCCTTTAGCCTTTTAAATGTGAAGTCTTGCTGATTATAGTGCCTTATTCCCATCTAACAAGCACTGCTGTGTGTGTGTGTGTGTGTGTGTGTGTGTGTTTAACTTGAGCAAGTGTGACCCCTTCAGCATAAAGCAGGCACGGTCTTTCCCTTTGCTCGGTCGCAAAAGTGTCAAATGAGCTTATTAAATGCAACAATCGTCATGACATTTACTTTAATAGGGGTAGGTAGGACATCAATTATTCAGCATGAGGTGTGTGTGTGTGTGTGTATAAACTCATGCCAAACAAGTGTAGCAGAGAGGGGGGGGGGGAGACTACATAATAGCACATTTCTACCTTGAGAGGAAAGGAAGGAGGTGAGATAAATGTGTCTGGGGGGAGAGAGAACTAACAAGAAGCACAGAAGAGAACAAAAAAAAGGAGAGGATAACGGAAGGTTTAACCCAGTTTCTGCTCAAAAAATAAAAACTGTATAGTAAAGTAACCGAGTGGATTTCCTGGACTTTCATTGAGCAACAATGTGCTGCTGGAAGTGTTTGGATGATTCACTGCCTCTTTAACCTGCTTGGATACGTCTGCGGACCTCCTTTTCTCTGTTAAAACTGCACTTGTTAGGTCTTCTTTCTTGCAACTCTCCAGGCGTGTCCTATTCTCCTGCCTCGGGTTAATGTGCAGAGCCCCTCGTTCACCTTCCACGCCCCGGCCTAATAGCATCTATTTTTGTACTGGCCCTCATCCTGCTCATTGTCTCCTCGGACAGTTTATTTAATTAGGGGGCATTTGATTTTCACATCAGGAGGCTGAATATGAAATTGGTTTCTGTTGATTTAATGGACATTTTGTGAGTGACAGATTTTTTGATTGACATTTAATTTATGTTGATTATTAAGTGGTTTGAAAACAGAGAGATTTAATTGATGGTTTATGTTTTCTTTCTGTACTTTTGCACCAAGAGGTTAACCCTTGTTGCCGAAGCACAGTGAGCACTTAAGGCACTTGACATTAAATCAACTCTTTCTTCAGCTTTTCCTTTCATTGACGTGTTAAGGAATGCTATGAGACCCATACTGCACTTTATTGATGTCAGTGGTGTTAACTGTAATTTGTTCCACGATATGATCTTACCTCCACATCCCTGTGAAGCTGTACATGATGCTGACGCAGCGGGGAAGCTTTGGGGGAACTAGTTTATCCAAAGTAGCCAGCGTGGACGGAAGTCCAAACAGCACCAGATACTTCACAAAGAAGAACTGGACCAGTGCCAGGGCCAGACCTCCTGGAACGGGAGGAAAAGGAACATTTATTATTTTAATGATTACGATACGCTCTTTAATTTCCAAAAACAATGTCCCTGTGTTATAAATAATATAATTTTTAATTACATAGCCCAAATTCACAAATTTGCCTCAAAGGGCTTTCTAATCTGTGCAGCATACGACACCCTGTATTATTACACCATCTGTTCGAAAAGGGCAAAACTCTCCTTTAAAAACATTTTTGATGAGCAAAAAAAGGGAAGAAACGTCAGAAGGAGCAACAGAGAAGTTGATGTTACAACTTGGCAAAACGTCATTTGTCGCTGACATGAAAGAGCTGCTGAGAACAGGTAAGCAGAACTGCACAAAATGATCATAATCTATACCTGTTTATGGCAACTAGGGGGCAGATTAGGACAGCGGTGAGCCAGTAAATGACCAATAATGAATTAATTAGCAAAGAACTTCAAAATCCCAGAGGAGCTTCACATCTAAAAAATGATGAATATGAGGCTGTACATGCAGAGTACACTGTATACAGACCACAGTGACCACCTGCGTAAATACAGTATCCTGCAAAGACACAAAGGGGTTATCTGAGGGTACATCCGATTTATGCCTTCAATTTGTGAGTAAATAATGCGAAAAGCAAATGAATACTTTAGGGACACTTTATGAAAATATAAACAAAATCCCACCACAGATCATAACGTCTGGTTATGAATCGAGGCCAACGAGTAAGACAGTAATCAGCACATCTGATGGAGTTCTAGTTCCTGTGGGGGTAAGTCGTTTTAACTTCTGCATCGTGAAAATGTGTTCAGAGTGTGTCTAAAGTGACTGAGGAAACATTGAAGCTACATCATACCGTACATAACAGCCTAAAAATACATGCAGCACAAAGACTCACCCAAGGCCCAGGGAGGGAGGATTTCTAAGTAGGTCTCGTTGGACTGGATGGAGTGCATGTACATGACGTGGATCAGGTATTCTGCGA
Source organism: Cebidichthys violaceus (assembly GCF_023349555.1). Lineage (NCBI taxonomy): Eukaryota > Metazoa > Chordata > Actinopteri > Perciformes > Stichaeidae > Cebidichthys > Cebidichthys violaceus. The sequence goes on along the minus strand of NW_027176263.1, from coordinate 404,835 downwards.
TGCACCACCACAGAATAATCCGTCCTAATCTGAGCGCCAAGTAAGTAAAGACAGCTTTGTCTCCATCACACTCCTCAGAAGACCTCCGCATCTGCAAGTGTAGAAAGTGAGCATGTCGTTAAGGGCCGCTGGTTGTATTTTTACTACGAGAAAAACAAAAGCATCTGAAAAATTATAGTTAATTTCCTCTTGTAAAAACCCCACCGCTGATGTCTGTGTTTTTTAAAAAGGTGACCTGAGATCACCTGTATTTTTAGGAACAGCAATCAGCCTCCATTAGACAAAAACAAGAGAGGCATGTTTAGACTAAACTGCAGTTAAATTCATGAGAACCCTCGTTGGCTGCTTTACCTGCTCGATGTAATCTCGGTACGTGATAATGGGTCCGTTGTAGAAAAAAGGATGATAGAAGGTGTATGAAAACAACCAGCCGAGCTGCACAACTCCCCCCCGGTCTGCAGGGCCCCAGCAATGCTCCAGGCTGAAGCTGATGAAGCGCAGACCACACACAGCGACGCTGAAGAGGAGCAGATAGTACTCCTCCTCGGTCTGATACCAGCCCCTCTGAGGAATACCGAGAGAGATGGCCAATTATTTTTAACACCATTCCTGGGGAAACATTTATATTAATAGTTACGATCTGACACTAAATTTAGCTCTTTTTTTTTTTTTTTTAATATGACACATTTAAATGAAAACATTAGTGGGTAATGGCATATTTGGACAACTGGTTATGAAAATCTGTCAACTCATAGGAATAAACTTGAGAGAACTTTTAATGAGGCCCGCTTAACAGCTTTGGGAATATCATATCTCTCGAAATAGTGCTTGAACACGGGAATAAATACGTGTGCAATGTTTTTGTGTGTGAGCACAGGAGTCTGTCAGGTCTATTTCACTTACTAAAATCACATTTACAATCATTGGCTGTAACCGTGTTTTATGTGTCAGCCGCTGTTTTTTAGATTAGGTTTATAAGAGGAGGATGCTAAGACGACCCTAAGGGCTGTGGAATACTAAGAGTCAATAATGATAAATAAATGTACACATGACTGGCATTGAGTTCCTGAATTTAAAAAAATGTGTCTTTTATTTATCATTTCGTTGTTTTGAAGAAAATGCAGTTGTGGTAATTCTCTCATTTTCACCGCAGTGAATGTTTTGACTCTTTAGTTTTAATATGAGTACTGTCTGTTAGGATGTCTCCCACTGCCTCACTGGTATCTTTTTTTTCAAAGTGCTTGTTGGGAGAGTTTTTCCCATTCTCCAATTCTCAGGAAATACTGGAAATAGCATGCTTAGTATGTAAATGCCTTCAATAAATCCACTCAATATATTGAGGTAGGGGCAGAAATACAGCTGAGTGGCCAAATGGTTGTACTTCCCCTTGGTGTTGTGTGCCCCCTTGTGTTCTTTACAAATATGACATTTAGTGATAATCAAATGGTTGGTGAAACAATGAATACAATCTCAAAATGCACTTAAACATAGCATAAAATAAATGGTTAATTCATACAATGCTATAATAGACACAAACACACACACACACAGTGGAGATGCAGTCCCTTGCTCGTCCTAACTCTGTTGCGTTTTGTCTGCTGTAAATGTCTTTTGCTTCTAATAAAACATATTTTACTTGTCTGTCCTGTCCTTCTAATGCAAGATAAAGACACCCCACCAAAAACCAGGAACCAGTGTAATCCAGGTGATCCAACCCACCTGGATCTCTTGAAGTGGTTGGATGTGAAGTGTGGAGAGCAGCAGCAGGTTGATGGCCCATGACAGAGCTGACTTCCGCAGTTGGGCCACTGAGAAGGACAGGCCCAGATGGACCAGCAGCACACTCACTCCTTTAATCCCCAGCACACCGCTGGCTGCTAAGAAGCCATATATCGTGAGTGCTGGCACCCTAAACTGTCGCAGAAACATAAAACACGTGTTGGATTAAAACATCTCCCACCTGATTGGCAATATTCCACTGAACCGTACCGTAGCAGCTGCTGCCTACCTTAGGGTAGAAGATGCTGGTCAATCTTGACAGCACGCCGTGACCAACAAGAGTCCACAGCAAAGACTTCTTAGCCCATTCCGTCCAGAAAGTCCACTCAAAGTCTGATGGGTCCTGACAAACACAATTAACTTCACCATGGGTCTTTAAATCACACCTGAAGCCTGTTGAAAAGGCACTTTGAATGGTCAAAATGGATGAAGTCTTTAGAAAACTTCAATAACTGAACGTAAAGCTTGTTAAAGTGTCCTGTGACACACAAAAAAAGCTTAAAATAGGATGGCACACTATGGACTTAAAACAAACTTGTGTTTTCAGCGAGATGCACCATACTGTTGGTTCAGATTAGGGATTTAATCAGTAATTTCCACATTGAACTTACCCTTTTAAAACCCTGAACGAGGCCTTTCTCCAACTGGAATTCTCTCTCCAATCCTGCTTCATGCTCTGAGGTACAAAACGGGGGAAAACAACAGCTTCATCTTTCTTGAAACCTTTCTTCTCAATACATTGAACCAACGTACAGATATCAATCTTATCTGCTTTACCTTTGGAGAATCTGTGCAGCTGGTAGAAGGAGTACAGATGAGAGCCGAAGGACAGCACCCAATATGCAAGGATCTCTGTCCACGGCAGCGGAGCCAACTGGGCCTTTGATTTGGATTTCATCAGGCAAGATCACAGCGCTATCATGCTCCTAAACAGAGTCAATTAGTGGCAATTTGTTACTGGACTACTTGAGATTAATAACATACAATATATCACATGGACGTGAAACTGAAAATAATTTCTTTGTAGTTTGACATGTTTGTTTTAAAAAAAAACGACTGATGAAACTGCCAGAAAATGTCATTATAGGGACATCAACACAAGAACAGCTCAATAAATTAAACTAAATCTGATTATACTGTACATTTTTATTATCGTTAGCACCATCATATCTGGAGACCAAGCACACATTGAAGTAAGATGGCGAGGAAACTGCTTTACTGTAACGCTATATAACGTTACAATGAGCCTCGTGGGGTTCCGTTAAAAAAAAAAGTGTTGGCCAGGAGCAAACGCAATCACTGCCGTTGCTAGGTAACACTGCGCCCGTAAAGTAGCGTCGACTGTTAGCCACCATATCCAGTGACCAAACCAGCTAATTAGCTGACGTTAGTTGTTATCGTTAAGTTTCTTTGTGTGTGTGTGTGTGTGTGTGTGTGTGTGTGTGTGTGTGTGTGTGTGTGTGTGTGTACAAGTGTCCGTGTTGATTTGATTGTTCGTTTTATTCACACATTGTTTAGTTTATTCGACAACTTTCCCGTAAGCTATCCTACTCGAACGACAGTTAGTTAGCCAACGTTAGCTAAAGCTAGCTAACGTTTGAACAAGTTGCAGTTTTACCGGATAATACTGTGCCGGTGTCCATTGCGACGCCGTAATTTGTAGACTGCACTGACTGATAGCGCGTGGACCAGAAGATCATGACGTTAGCATTCAACATTAAAAGTTATTGAATTCTTCTTCTTTTATTCTTGTTACATTCGTGATAACTTGCAAACAACGTTTTAGAGCATGACTGCCCCCAACTGTGCGGGAGTGGCACGACATGAAGGCTTCATTTGAACCCAAAACATGACATTTGCCTGAACCTAAAGAAATGTATGTAAATAAAAGTTACTGTTATTAGTCGGAGGTCAAAGTTAGCTACTCCTCTAATCAATTACTTACATTTTGTTACTTAATATTTTTACTTCATTATAATTAGAAGATTGTTCAAACAAAAAATATAATGAACTTCTAAAATAGGATGTATTGAATAACTGAATTTCTCAACAGTATATACACATATATATATACTTTTAATATTTTAAGGAGCCCTACATTCTGCTGATAATGCTTGTCTAACTATGAATGTATGACTGATACTCGTAATGGAGTATTTTCATAGGGTGATACAAGTTAAGTAACCAATAATAATAATAGACTAAGATTAAAAATATATATAGCACCTAACTTTATACCCTGATATAATAAAAGATGTATTCTTATAATAGACATTTGAGCTGGTTAATAGCCAGACACTTCTGACATTTAAATGTTACATTATCTTGCCACATGAAAGTATTTTCACACACACAAAATGATTTCCCTTGACATTTTAATCGCTTAACAAGAGGACTGTTACAGTTTCAAAGGGGTTATAGTTGAGAAACTGTGTTTTCACAGTAAGTTAATGGATCAGTAACTGACTCTATGCATGCATCGTGAATTAAACAGGTTTCTAGTTTGTTTTTTTCACTCGACAAATAAACAGAATATTAACAGCAAAAAAAAAAAAGGCACTGGGAAATAAGTGTGATAACAACTTGACATCAAGACAGTGTGCACAACAGTAACATAGCATGAATCTATCCTTCATACTTGATTCATTCTTTCCTCATTGACAAAATCTGCAACTTCTCAACAAGAGCAAACACTTTTCTGACAAATTGAGTGTTTAGACTCAACTCTTGAACTAAACGTTTGATGTTTCATCCCCCCCTCAGCATCTATACCTTGTTTCCTTGCCTTACAACTGAATACAGAGCAACACAAGAACATGCCCACATTTCCTCTATATGCTTTCAGTTATCCAGAGATTCAAATTCCTCAGCGTAACAGTTAACTGTAAACTCATCTATCGTGTGTGTGTGTGTATGCATACATTCATGCGTGCGTGTGTGTAATGACATTATGAATATTCTTTCACAGCTCGTCGGTCTCTCCATCGAAGGGCACAGCCTCCGTCTCCATATGAATGGTGTCAGTCTCGCCGTTGCCCACCCAGCCAATAGGAGTGCGGTTGAAGGAAGGCCGGCCGCCGATGTCTTGTTGGTACACCACTGGTTCAGGCTCCTGTTTGGCCTCAGTTTCTGGCATCTGGAATTTCAGGAACTGGTTGGCCTTCTCGAAGCCGCCAAAGGGCATGGCAGACCTAGCAAAAGCGAGGTCAGAGGATTATTAAAGTCCCCGTTTGTTACAAAGCACCCACAGTACAAAGTTGGGCCTTGAGGGAAGTACCTGTTGAAGCATTTGTATTTTTGCGCATCCCTTTTTTCAATGGGAGGCATTCCTGTTTTCATAGTGGCTATCAGAGTTTCATCACCCTTCATGGCCTTCTCCCATGGCGACTTGTATGTCTTCATAAGAAGCAAGGTCTTGGATGCATCGCCTCCACCTCCTAGAGAACACCCATGGATAGAGAATTAGACACTCTTGCCTAGAGTTAGTAGCACTTTAGTAGCACTCATTTAAAGTTGAAAAACTTAAAAACTTATATATATTATTTTTCAAATTTTTTTTAAAGTTCAAATTGATTTTTGAATATTTGTGGCTCATTAATGTTGGGAAATATTCTTATTTGATTTGTTTCAAGAATTAGAGCAGGACATCAATACCACTTTCTCTTGTATGCTCAATATGTGGCCAGCAGCTGGTTAGCTTATCACAAAGACTGGAAAAATAGGGAAACAGCTAGCCTGACTGTCCAAAAATGCAACAAAATATGCAAACATCTCACAAATGTGCACGTATCTCATTAGTTTAATCCATAAAAACAACAGGGTGTAGTGTGCTCTAAGATTACTGGACCTTAAAATAGAATCTTCTAAAAAAAATAGCAAAATAAATGCCACCAACCTTTCAGTGGAGCTCCTTCTCCCTTTTCACCTTTCCCATGGTCGCCTCCACCCAGTCCTCCTGCACCTCCTGCACCTCCTGCACCTCCTGCACCTCCTGCGCCTCCTGCTCCCGCCCCTTTGCTTCCAGGCTTTGGAGGCGGCACAGGGGCCCCTCCAGCGTGTAACCCTCCGAAATGCTTCAGTCCAATCTGTTTGCTCACAAAATGCCCACCGACGTTTATCATGTCACCTCCTATCTGACCTCCCAGAGAGGGAACAAACTTCTGGAGGTTGTCCTGAAAGAAATATAATCAATACGATCAATCATATGCCACACCGCACATTCGTTTATAAATGCTGATGTGTCATTCAGTTCAATTTATTTTGTATAGTCCAAAATCACAAATTTGCCTCAGAGGAAATTCTCGGAAATGTTCTAAAAATCAGAGGGGGCGTTAAGTTGCAAAAAGATGAGAACTCCTCCTTCCAAAGGGTTTAAACATCATTGGTCCAGGTGCTTCACACTTAAAAGTCCATTTACAGCCCTAGTATGTTATAATATAAATGAAAGTGAGTGTTTGATCAGGACGGATTAAGGATTGTAATAAGAATAGATAAGCTTCTTCAAACATTACCATGAGTTCCTCTGGATTTATCTGGATGTATTATTCACATTGCATCATTCATACATCTTCCTTAAAGGAGTTAGTTTTCTCCATGACCTATGCTCTCACCATAGACTCACTGCTGAAGATGTCAGGGTTGTTCTCGTAGATGAACCTCTCCACTCTCTTCTGCCTCATCCTGAACATCTTGGAGCCTTTGTTCTTCAACAGGGAGAGCTCCTCCAGCATGATGTCTTTGGGAGTCCTGATCTTTGTTCCCAGGTCAAACTCAGATGCCTCTGGCTCCAAGTTATACTCTAGGTAAGGGACATACGAACAAATGAGCATAACATTTACAAATGTCTTCATGTGAAATACTAAATGTTACTTATGAGTCTAGCAGTCTCTGTAGTGAGACAACCTTTGGGAAAACAGATGTTTAAGTGTTTCATTACATCTACAACATTTTCACATTTCAGAAATAGTTGAGACTAAAGATTCACACTTGAGAACACTTACGACTTAGTTTTCACACCTGAGATTTAGTGACTGTTAATGGTAAATATGCACAGTATCCTGAATAGGCAAAATACATAAATTATTTGAACTAAAGTCAACCTAGAATCATGCATATTTAGTTATATTAATTATTTATTTTTATATTATATTTTGTTATACTTCGTTCTTACTTGTACTGCAGGTATAACTCCATATATTCCCATCTGCAGTACCTATCATCTATCATACCTCTATTAATATATGTTGCGTTTATATGTACGAGCTGCACTGATTATATGATTTTGGTTTCTTATTCACGGAGCTTCATGCCAGCCTTACCATCCTGAGCGATATGTGATAAGTCCGTTATGATCTTGGAGAGCTTTTTCCGCTTGTTTAGGGGGGCTGGTTTTCCAAGAGACATGACTGGAGGTTCGGGAAAGAACATGGTGTTAGCAGTAACAGTATTAGGTTTACAGAAATCTACAGAAAAACATCATTTGAAACTGAACACATTCACCAGTGGTAGAAGGGATGAATGTAAACCTGTTTCTCTCATGACAGAGCTGCAGGTTCAGACTAAGGTTGGATTCACTGAAGGGAGTGTTGTTGCTTTAGTTCCCACAAACATTTGCACACAGTTGAAAGAAACTTCAAACATACTTTGTGAATATCTCTGATCATGCCACCAACTTATCAAGATCACTCTTTCACCACCTATAGTCGTCAACAAACCCTGAATGTATAAGGCAGACACTATGGACCCTTCTCATTTTTCAAGTTCAAGGCGGATGTCAGTGCCCTCATATTCCCCACATTCCCAAGTGAAACAGATGCCCCAAAGGAAACGTATAGCCTTATCGTGCGGTTCAGCTAGGGTTAGGGACACAAGTTCTGTACACAGAGTGAGTCAACATAAACAGAAGCACACCGAGGTTCAGGGAGAAATTGGTGATCAATGCGCTCTGGTGCCGTTCTACTGCAGTAAAGTTGAAGGCCTCACGATCATAAAATAGCATCTGATCATGTTCCCCCAATTTGCAGCCTGCATGAGAACATGTAGGCGGGGAAAGTGAAGATTACTCTCTCATCTGTCGAGATGTCACTCACCATTGAAGCAAATTAACATTTCTTGCAACCTACGGTGCCTTTTCAGTCTGAGACATGTATCTGGTTCTCACGTTATCCTATGTGTTTATTCTACATTTTTTGTCTTTCTTTATACATGTCAGCAACCTTCAGAAACAGTTTCTTTAAGTGGCAAAACATCACATCACATCTACTGACTGTAACTCAACCCACCTAGGCTATTTTTAAAAGGCATTTCCAGCCAAGACATTTTGGGGACGTGTAATGCCGTCATTCAACTATCAAATGGGCTTGACTCAACCCTTAAGGACACAATGCACACCTCCAGAAAACAAGTGTATGTTCTAATCTCTCTCAAAACACCAGCGAGATCTGGAGCAGTTGTGGATGTTAACGAGGTTTTGGACAGCGGTCTAGTTGCCTTAAATAATTACAGGCTTAGGAACTTCTGGCGCTCAGATTTACCACCCCCCCTGTGAGTGTTTGGTAACACCATATAAAATCTCTGCGCCGCCCACAGATAGGGGTGGTCAGCACATTCGTCCATTCCTTTGGTCATTTTAAGACGTACCAAGCAAATCTAAAAGTTGCGAAGTGAATCCCTGAGACATTTTTTTCTCTTAATAGAAGGTAGAATCCCAAACATTTCCATCAAAAGCAAAGTCATAATCTCTTTTAATGGGTTTTTGATGTCACCCTCCAATTTTACCCCCCTGTGATCAACTGCACAACGCACAAATTATGATTGGGAACATGTTGCACATTCTTATTGCCTCTCCCCCATTTTTAGTCGTAGCCAGAATTTAAACCCAAGCTGTTTTTGGTATAAATAAGCACACCGATGGGATGCAGATCCACTCACCGGGTTTTTGTTGCAATCCTGTGAGGAGAGACAGACTTATAAATACCAAACAGAGAAGAGGAGACCCTCAGTGCTGGTGATCTGGATCACAAGTTTACAAATCCCTCTGTGCCTCTGACACTACGTATGGCTGGACCCAGGTCTCGGGGAGTACAAAACCCACTCCACACTCAGACGGCAAATCTTCCAGAGGGTTGGGGGTGTGGGTAGCTGCAGTGTTGGTGTCAAGACGGAAGGAGGAGGAGGAGGTTGAGGTTAGGAGTATGAATAGGGATTGGGGGGGGGGGGGCCTTTAAGGTGGGGGGGAGAAGTCTCTCCTGGCTAGCTGAAAGTGCTGATGGAGATATTAAGGGAACAAAATCATTCTCACAGATGGTTCAGAAGCCTATATTTAGCAGCAAAGAACGAGGCTCTAAGATAACCTCAAAGGACTGGGGTGTGTTCGGGGTACACATAACTGCACAGTGCAAGTTTAAGGTTAAGCCTAAGTGTGTATTATGTATTAAGACTCCTCCCTACTTAACCCGAACCTGACACTAGATTGTCACGTTTTCATTTTTTTCAGAAGCACCGTGACTGGACATGCTGGAGTGTTTCAAGCTGCAGGATGAATGCATGAAGCAAATCTTTAACATTTTGGTTGGTAGCCAGGATTTTAGAAATACTGAAGTCTTGAGTCCAAAGTTCCTCAGCACATACCCCCCCCCACCCCCCACCTCACCCCATGTGTTCCCAAATATCAATGAAATTGTAGACAAGCCACCAAAAATAACAGAATTCTTTTGATACAATAATTTAAATGTCAACACATTCTCCACAAAGTCAGGATAGAAAATGATTGTGTAAAAATACTAAATCCCTTTCTTTTCATATTTTTCTTCTTCCTCTAAAAATTGTCAGTTCTCACGTTATTGAAACCCCCAAATTCTCATAAAGGGGACAATGTCCTCTGTGACCTCATTTGTAGCTCTGTTCTCTACAACACTAAAGTAATTATTTTATGACATTCAATAAAAAATAAATGAAAAATTCATATTTTACCATTTACTGTTGAAATGTCACATTGTAGCATCAGGTTTTATACATTTATTTAAAATTCACAGTTGTAATAATTCCGCTTTTTGCAACAAACAATATAATATTGTAGACTAAATCGATCTTACTATAGATGTGACTATATACCTATATACAGTATAAATATATATATATCAGTATTTATATGATCAAAACAGTTGAGCGAGTTTGCAGAACTATATTGTGCATAATTATACTGCATGGTGTAGCATTGTCATATTTGTGAGAACATTATTACCAGTTAAACAATCCTTTTTCTTTAAATGTTTCACTTATATTTTGTTCAGATTTGCCTTATTTTAAGCACGCTCTTGCTCCAGCCTCCTCTCACAATCACAATCACAGGTCTCAATCCCACAGTACTCAGTAAATTTAGACCCATCTTCAATCCTCTTCCAAAATCTAGAGAAGGCTTAAGTAAAGTAAATCATCTTTTGTTTTGCTTTACTTGTTTTGTTGGCTGTGTCTCCCCTAAAATCACTTGTATATACTCATTTACTGTGCATAGCTCTTCTCAGGCTGATTCTAATTTCAGATTTTATTATGGTTTAATTATGTGTGCTTCTCTTTTTTGGCTGTTTTTACTCCCATTTTTGTTTTAATCTTCCTGTTTCTATAACTCCTCCACAGGCTTCTGTACCTCTGGGGCAATGGATTCAGTTGCAAATAAAATGCCAACAAAACATTACAATAAAGAGAAAGAAGAAGACATTAAGGTGTGAGGAATTAGATCATCTGATAAATGAGCTGGCTTATCTCACTGCACTTCTATTTCTGTCACAAGAAAAGACATGATTTCATACATAAGTACCGCGACGACTGGTGAACATGGTGTTTTTAATACATCTTGAAATAGAAACCTTATCTGACAGAAGCTGAGTTTTAAAAAAAATATGTTTAAGCAGTTGAATTAAGAACCAATTCTTAATTACAGAAGTGACCTGTAAAATTGTAATGTCCTCCATAAATAGTCTTGTGTTTTGGATATTAACAGCCCTATATATAGGCACTCTGTGAATGTGGACTTGGCAGCATGAAGCCCTTCTGACTGAACGCTCAGTCACAGAGGACTCCACAGCACCACTCAGTGGCAAACGTTTTAAACACAAATGTGAAAGGATGGGGAAGTGACTTTTAACACATTCAACATTTGAGGCAAAGTTACACTTAATCAGAAGACTTTAATGAATACGCATGTACCTTTGAAATGAAGCTCTTCTAAGAATGAAACAGAATTAGCAGCGATAGCACAGATTATGTATGTGCACACACATCTGATTGATTCTTGTGTGTGGAGCTCTGATGTGTGTGTGTGTGTGTGTGTGTGTGTGTGTGTGTGTGTGTGTGTGTGTGTGTGTGTGTGTGTGTGTGTGTGTGTGTGTGTGTAGAGAAATTGCAAAATGAAAATATTAGTTGTTTTGTTTATGGTCACTTAGCCATGATAGGTGCTGTGATTTATCAGTTGACAGGAGAATCTCTCTATACCATACCACCTCCCTGTGACTCAGTGGATAAATGGGAATATGTGGAAAGCACCAGCGCACAATGAGGTGATACTCCTGAATAAGGTCCTGAAACTTTCTTTATTCTCAGCAGACACCTAACCTAAGACTCAACCATGTCTTCTGGGCACTAGACTACCTGAATGTCAAAAACCCATTCATATACAAAGGTGAGTGAATGATCCATTCTGCTCAAAACAGAATGGAGGTCTGTTTCTTTTTACAAATCTCTCTCTCTCTCTCTCTCTCTCTCTCTCTCTCTCTCTCTCTCTCTCTCTCTCTCTCTCTCTCTCTCTCTCTCTCTCTCTCCCTCTCTCTCTCTTTCTCTCTCTCTCTCTTATCAAAATATCTTTCAACCTGGTACCCTCTTGTTGCATGCATGCATTTTACTTGTACCACATACTCCTAGTTAGCTCACCTTGTTGTAATTCTCTTCCTCTAATCTTATCATCATACCTGTATCAATGGGATTATTGCAATTTTCTCTGCATTTTAAGTGATGAAAAATATATATGTTAGATCGAACATGATATTGACAATAACCTTGAAGTATCAAATAGTATACTCTTGCCACGTAATCATTTAGAAAGATAATTTGTATTCCTTGAAACTAAGTTCTCTGTCAGATATAATAACCTTGATGAAATCCCAACCCAGTCCCCAGATCTTTATTTTTTGGCATTGTACATTTCTGCAAACCACAGATACTTAATTTGTCAATGTTTTCTTTATGTTCCTGTTTTATTCTGTATCTGTTTAATTTATGATCTTATTCTGAATTAACCACTCACACAGCCTGAAAACTAGCCTCACCAGGCTAGTCTATCGTTTCCTACATTAGACACTTAATGGAGCTGGACCAGAATATGCTGAAGTAACTCTGCTTAACGAGCTATAGCAATCTTGCTTTGTGAAATGATCTGTCTTGGAAGTTGGACTAGATCTTAAGTCAAATGTTTCTCAGCTAAAAACGGACTCTTCTATATTTATTCAAGTGCAGATGGACGTAACTGAATGGAGGCCATGCTGTGGTAAAAATGTACTTACTGTGTGTGTGTGTGTGTGTGTGTGTGTGTGTGTGTGTGTGTGTGTGTGTGTGTGTGTGTGTGTGTGTGTGTGTGTGTGTGTTGTCCTGTAAAGCATTTTTACCCTTTGAGTGTATGGTTAAACTTTTTATTTGTATTTGTTAGTTATTGCGCTGCTCAATCTGTGATATCATTGAATGCATGTACTCAACATTGAAATAAAACAGCAGGATCACACAATCAGCAGCAGGGGGCAGTGTAGAATCAGACATGTCAGACAACTGGAGAGCTTTCAAATCTAATTTTATTCATCTAAAAATGTTTTGTCTATATATAAATATAAACGTCTACTCAGCATCAATAAACATTTTCACACTTTTCATTGAATCAAACTACATTCAACATGTATTTATCATATTGTACACCTCAACATCATTATATCCACACTAGGTTTTTTGTTGCCATTATATTATGAAAACAAGAAAAAGCTTTAAGAGAAATTATATTTTTAAAGTTGTAAAAAATAACAAAAATACCTCCCCAAGAATTCCAAAACTCAAAACAACAAATGCATTTCTTTGTTTCCATTAACATACCTAATCTCTCAAGGTATATAGCCGTTAAATGTTAATCCTTACTTTTTGACAGCAACCATTGTTAATGAAAAGACACCAGCTAAACTTATATGCTTCTTTCCATCAGCTTCAGCTTTACCAACAATCTTAAGGTACCAAACTTTCCCGTGAATCCCTCGTTAACTTCTACAGGCTGTGGAATTTCATAACTATGAACAATTCAACTATAAATTCCAATAGCCCACAAATGGTGAGCTATGACCCCATTTGGTGTAATACTGCCTACATCCCTCCTCCACAGCCACTCTCATTTCTTAAATCTTTTTATAAATTCTGGTGCCTCTCAGTCAGTCAACTTCCCCTTGCACCACCCCGGATAAATATCACGATTAAACAAAACCAAAAACACATTCCTTCATCTGTGTAATTTGTTTAATAAAAGTTAAGAATTTACATATCTGCAAAGATCACACTAATACTAAGGAGGCTTTGGTTTTCCTAATGGAAGCTGTGATACCCAGTGACAAGTTCACTGGCACTTGTTGAACATGACCAAAGGTAAAAGATAGCGTTTCTCTCTGGCTATAGTGAGCAGAAGTATTTGGCACAACCTCACTGACACTTGCAAGAGCAGACCTTTCCTTCACATATAGTTCCAAGGTGAGCAAAGGCATTTTAAAACATTTTACAATATTAAACTGGTCATGCATCATTTACACCCCTGGACAAGGAGACTAGGTCATCGTGTGTTTATTCTTAACAATTCTACAAACAGAAGGGAGTAAAAAGACATTTTGTGCACATCATTTAGTATGGGACAAGTACTGAACAACAGAATTAAATGTTTAAAGATAGTTAAAATAAATAAACCTATTTTTTGCTTTATGATCCTCCACCTGTCAACCTACAACAACATATAGTATTTCTTCTGTGATTTAGTCCTATGATCCGAACCGCAACTATTCATTTTCAACATCTTTTAGACATTTCAAGTTTTAAAGAATATTTCAGTACAGGCTCTGTTTAGATGGTATTTCTGCTAAATTAGTAGAAAGAGATCTCCAGAAACCTTACACAAACCTCCCCCAGGACAGGCATATGGTGGACTATACAGCCTACAGTATGTGGCAGTATACTCTATATATTATTGTAATTCAGATACAAGTATGAGTAAATGGTATGACAGCTAAATAAATGTGATAAATAGTAGTATTAACAGAAAGTATAAATACCATTATTCAACTTCTGACATATAGTTCAAAAACTTGACAGACGTTTGGATTTCAACCTTATACAGAATCACTTCATCACATTATGTTACTTCATTACTTTGTGTTTACAGCTTAAATTATTTAATGTAAGGCTGCTGTTGTTCATTCATTTGTCTGTTCATTAATTGATGAATTTATTAGGACTGCCCAAAACAATTTCTCAAAGCCTAAGCCCCACCCAAAACCCAAACATATTCAATTTACAATGCTGTAAGATGAGAAAAGCAGAATCATTGTCACATTTGAGAAACTGGAACCAATGTATATTTTGCATTTTTGACTTAAACAATGAAGCAGTTAACAAAATCAGTACTAAATGAATAGTACATGAAGATGTCCAAGAGTGGTAGTGACTGATTTTCTGGTGTTTACATTGCCCCTGGCCTCCAGACAAGGGGCTGAACTCCTCCCTTGGTGGCAACAAAACGTGGTTTGGGTGCCTGAACTGGGTCGGACTTGAGTGGGGGCAAAGAGGCAAGGAAACTGAGTTCAGGAGCGCTCTGGAACTGCTTGGCTGCCTGGAGCCCACTGGTGTATGATACTGGAGTGTAAGGTGTAGGCACTGAAGGGGGCACAGGGTGTGGAATAGGGGTGGCAGAGAATTGTGGGAGGCCGGGCAGCCCAGCTGGTTGGGAGGGAGGTGAAGTTAGCGTCATGGCACTGACTGGTGCTGGTTTCAAGAGAGGGGTTGGAGTGAAATGAACAGGAGGTGGGGAGATCATTCCAGAATCAGTCAAACGTTCTCCAAGCGTAGTGGCCGAGCGGGGTGCAATAACCTTGGTTGCCAGAGTAGGAGCTGACATGGGTGTGGGTGTGGAGAATCGCTTGACCTCGAAGACACGGCCTGTTTTGATGGGGATCTGCTTAGGTGAGGTTAATGAGCTGCCCACCATTGTTGTGTAGTCACCCTGCTGCCTCTGGGCTTGGTAAGAAGGCATGGCTGATAGATTAGCAAC
Source organism: Cebidichthys violaceus (assembly GCF_023349555.1). Taxonomy (NCBI): domain Eukaryota; kingdom Metazoa; phylum Chordata; class Actinopteri; order Perciformes; family Stichaeidae; genus Cebidichthys; species Cebidichthys violaceus. The sequence goes on along the minus strand of NW_027176263.1, from coordinate 389,723 downwards.
ACTGCCCCCATAGTTGAACATGGCAGAGTTGAGCTGGTATGGCTGCCTTCTCATGAAATCAATAGCTTTGATGCCCTCTTTTTTGGAGCATCCTCTACCCCTGCTCTCTGGCTTCCCTGTATTCCTCTGAGGCCCTGTAGGGATGGAAGGGGCCAGGAGTGGATTGTACCCAATGGGTGGAGGAGCACGGACATTTGGGGAGTATTTCCACTGAGAGACAAATGAAGGATTGGGGGAGGAGTCAAGCACTGTGGCTGCACTGTGTGAGGCCATTTCCTGCTGGTAAGGGGTCTCGGGTGGGGTGTCCACTACATACATACCCATACGGCTCTGTCTGCGGGCGAACAGCTGGGCCCCCTTACCCCCTGCTTGAAGAAACTGTGGGGTCTCGTGGATGACCCGAGGCTTGGGTGCCACTGGAGGAGGAGCCCTTCCCATGCCCGCCTCAACACTCCTCTCCTCTTCTACATCATCATAGATATCTTCAGACGGTGGTTGGCCATATTTGTGTCGGATGAACCTGTCATCCAGATTCTGCACCATACACAATAAATCTGGATTTGGGGAGTTCTTCTTGACTTCTGGCACATTGAACATAGGTTTGGGTTTGCCACCTCGTCTGCGAGCATCAATTAAGATTCCTGTGCGACCTGTTGGACCAGGAATGGGGGTTGGCGGTACAGCTTCTGGCTGAGAGACTACTGACACTGTAGCTACAGGTGCCATGGAAAATTGAGGTCGGTGTGACTGAGCAACTGGCACATGAATTGGAGGCGCTGCGGAAAATAGTTCAGGTGAACTAGGAATTTGAGATACAGCAAAAGCTGGGGCTGGAGCCATTGGTGCTTGTGGAGCCACATACACTGGGGGCACAGCTACAAATGAAGCCTGATGAGTGGCAGTCATTTGTGGCACAGAAGTAGAGACAGCTGGAGGGTAAAAAGTACCAGGAGCTTCTGGTGTCTGGGCCAAGGGAACTTGAGGTACAGAGAAGGGTGGGGAGGACACTGACGGAGGACCAGGCGCTAGCTGTGATGTTACTGATGTAGCATTCATGGCTAGTTCAGAGGCAGTGGAGAATCGTGATGGCGTAATGGCTGCTGAGGCAGGACGCTGGCTCGTCTTTGTGACAGAAGGTCTGAACGCTACAGGCGCTGTTGCAGCTCGAAAGCTGATGAAGCCAGGAGTGAAAGGACGTGCTGTTCTGTTGAGAACATTACTAGCAGGTAGTTCTGGTAAGGGTGTTTCAGCTGGTGGTGCAGGTCTGGTCAGAACAGTCACTGAGGCAGTAGCTGGTTTGGGTGCCACAGGTGGAGTTGACATTATCATGCTACTACTAACTGCAGAGTAGGATAGATCTCCATTAGACATTCCATAGGCTGCAACCGGACCTGGAGCCTGAGATGGCTCTTGCTGTTTGGCAATAGGGCCAGGTGGTATCATCTGCTGAGGCTGGAGGTTTGGCTGCATCTCTGGATGCAACTGGTACATCTGGGCCTGCCCCTGGACTTCAAACTGTGCAGGAGCCTGAGGTTGTGCCGCCTCAACTTTCTTGGCATGCTCAGCAGCCCTCTTTCTCTGCTGCTCAAACAACTGGGCGCCCTTGCCTGTGGTGTTACTCAACCCTGGGCTTGGAGCATCCTCTGCCCCATCCCCACGACCTTCGGTGCCTGCAGTTGCCCTCTTCTCAAGCATATCCAAGTAATCACTATCCCAAGTTGGATCAGGAGCTGCTGAGAAGCCTTCCTCATCAAACTCTGATTCGCTGCCAGGGAATACCCCATCCTCCTCTTGGGAGTCCTGACTCCTATCCTCATCCACACTACCAAAACTAGTGAGAGTGTACTTCTTAGAGCGCTGACGCCTCTTCTTGAACATCAGCACTCCTTTGGAGTGAGGGTTGGGAGCATCAGTCAGTAGGGATGCAATTGTTCGACACTTGCTTTTGGCCTCTTTTACTTGCTTGTCTTGCACAGTATCCCCTCGGTTCAGTTCTGCAGAGTATGAATATAGCTATTAGGAACAGTAGCAGGATAGCATAACATAAGTACTGCAGTGAGGTCAGAAACATGAATTAGCAAGTTTAAGGTTTAACCTTTAAACCAAGAACTGACTCTGACATGAGCATCTAAACCTATACTGACCACCATGCCTTCAACAGGCATCCATCTCATAACAGGAGCACTTCCTTGAAAATTCCAGGCAAGCTTTCAGCTTCTCACATTAGCTGGGGTGAAGGATACCTTCGCACATTATTAGTCTTATGTACTCTGACATCTAACTTAACTAGAAATATCTACAAGCTAGTGGAAAGTTGTATGATGTAGGTGACTGGAAGGAGAACTTCAAAGGGTAGCCGCAACATAGCATTTAACTTGTTATGGTATTAAGCAGATTAACATTCTGTTACCGTAATATGCAGTGAGACATGAAGGGAGTTCTTAATGTGTCTAGGACAGGGTTCCTAAGTAGGACATTAGATGTTAAACCTGCACTCAGTGATGGCAAGGTAGATTCACAAGGGTATGTTCTTAAAACAGCCCCTTGACTTAAAATAGCCCAGTTCTGTTCTTTTCCTGGGCTTATTATTGATGACGGACAAGGTGACAAGTTGCAGGAAGGTATTCTTGGTCTCTGTTAGTGCTCTGTATCTGGTGTTGTGTCACTGTATTGTCACAATTGTTGACTCCTCTTCAGAGTTTGTGAATACCAAAAACAGTAAGACATGACCGGTTGGTATTTTAGGCTATGTCATAGGGAGCATTGATAAACAAATCACACTTTTGCTCTTTCATTAAGTTGATTAAATAGCCAAATGATCAGACAGCGAGAGAAACAAAGAGAGAAGAGAGCGAGAGAGAGGCAAGGGAAATTGCTTTGCAACTTGATACCTAAAAGCAGCTGTAGATGCTTTTCAGTGATCCCAGATTGATCACTTGGATTTTTTACACACAACACTGGAGGTAAATATAGTAAACCGTACCGACCATGTTCTGTTTAACAGACTTAGGTTGACACAATCACACTGGACTACAAACCTATAGTAAAAGGAAACATATGAACATTTGGTTATTTATGGTGGTTGACTTATATGACACAGTGGTTTTCTTAATTTCAGATTCTCAAATACTATTCCAATTGGCACTATAATAAATGTTGGTATCAATTTCAGGCATCAATAGGCTTGAATAGGTATTGAACTGCTTTAAAATTGGCTCAGCCCTCCATAGGATAAATATTGTGAATATGTATTTTCAAATAGGGAAGGGGTCGTTACAAAATTAAGTTTTTTGTCTACTGATACAGTTATGCGTTTGAACTGTCTAGGTTGTCTTCAACTCTTTTGGAGGTTTGGTTAAGCGATGAAATGTTGCAGATATGGTAGTGTAGATGGCGATATTTTCAGTATGGAGTTCAAAGTGGAAAGACTTGAACTTACTATCTGCAAATATCTAGGTTTATCTCTGGGACATGCAATCTCCGCCTAGAAAAGTCAATACCACACTGGTATATAAAGCTATATGAGAACTTCTCTTCTTGTGTATGGGAACGGAGGAGATCTTCACTTCAGTGATGAGTTTCTGTGCTGCAAAGCAGATGGCACATAGAAATAATACATAGACCACAGAGTAGAAAAGCAGTATCAAAAAGAGTATTCTTGAGAAATAGATTCAAAATATGAAGAATTTTTTATCTGCTACAAGGCTTGACGCTCTAGTGCTAACATATATTTGTGTTTGTAAAATTTGAAAAAGTTGTGTCACTCTTGAACCACAGTGACCTTTATGACCATAAAGGTGGAGAACCCATTTCTAGGACCGCCTCGTAAAAGAGATTCAAAATCTCAATGGGAAGTAAAGGTTGAATTAAAATACACATACATATATATGGGATGCACAGGTCTCTGTCATTGTTCTTCCTCAGCTGTACTTACTGGCTTGTTTGGCCTTTTCCACATAGGTTGTTGAAAGCTCCTCGTCGATGGGTTTATTCAAAGGACCCACCATGGGTACAAGCTGGCTGCGGGAGCCCAGCATCAGGGCCTCCTTTGCCCTCTCAGGAGATACCAGTGGCACGTTGGCTAGCTCAAGAAAGCCACTATCCTCTTCTTGCCCTACATCCCGTGGCCCCTGGTCATCTGCTGAGGATATGATGGAGGAGGTTTCAGTGGATGTCTGGGAGGACCATATTCCTAGACCAGGAGGCTGGTAAATCACCTCCCTGCGCGCCACCCCTGGACGACCCCCATCTCCATCTTCCCCACGGCCTTCCAACAAACTGGGGTAAACATGTGCATCTGGAGCGCTGTCATAGCCACTCATCTCTGATGTCTCTCCACCCTCAGGCGAGGCTCGGCCTGCTGGTTTCCCCGGAGTGGAGTTGCTGGGGCTGCGGCGTTTCTGCCGGCGCTGCCTCTCATATCCCGCCACATCCGCATCACTGTCAGTTTCGCCGTAGTAAGCCTCACTTCCAGGTGGAGATGTCAATCCACTGGTTGTGGAGGAGTGGCTACGGAGGACTTCGCGGACAGGCGCGTGGTGGGGGTGGTTGGGTGACATGGTACGCAGAGAAGCGCGGTATTCTTTGTCTATACGGGGAGATGGGGCGCGGGTCACAAGCACCACGGACTGAAAACCAGCAGGCACCCTGCAAACAAGTGGAGGGTTTAAAATATAGTCGTTGGATGTTTTATTAGAACCAAATTAAATAAATCCGGATTTTTACAGTAGGATATTAGCACAAGCCACAGAAAACATCTGTTAGTTCTAATGTTTTATAATATTTATATAATACATATTATATATCTTATAAAATATGATATGCAGTAGTATATGTGTCTGATACAGTGCACATTGTAAATAGTTCAAGACTTGTGACCTCGTGCTTGATCCATTACAAAGGGTTGATGATAGTAAGAGTATAATACTTTAGCTCCTCTGACCTTCTGACCCGGATGTGTAGTATCCCAGGGGAGGTGTCGATGAGGTCCATGGCCTGAGCATGGGATAGCGTTCCACATGGCTGTTCGTTGATGGACAGCAGCTCATCGGCCTCCTGAAGCCCAGCCCTGCACGCCTTGCTGCGTTTACGCACCTGCATCAGCATCAGCACCAGCGAAGGAAGGCAAAATTACAAACACTCCCAAAAACGTCAAATACTTTTTTTTACAAATACTCATTTTTTTGTTATGAAGCAAATTGATTTTAAAGTCGTTGGGGTCACTTCAAAGTGACCCCAACGACAACTTGTCTTTGAAGGAGACATACAAGTGTCTAATGTGTCACAAGGGCACTTCTCAAGGCATGTTTTAAGGCCTCAAGGGCAAGTCCAAGAGAAGTCTTTCACATCAGAATGCTGACAATGGAAAGGGAAATGGAAGGGCATGTGTACATTAATCTTTACTGTTTATACAGTATTCATATTCTATTGTTACAGGATTATATCATATCAGATATGATTTATAAGGAATAAATAAGCCAGACAGAGCGATGCTGCTGTCTTGTCTTGGTTTGTGATAGCGACTGGCAGAGAGCAGCTTTTGTCCTGACAGCTTGATCTTGCTGCGGACATATGCCACATATTGCAGCTCGAGTGGAGCACTCATACACACTTTAACAGCAAAATGTCAGCCAGTAGCCATCTTCATTTGGTGCTTTGCTATTTGTGCACGAGGTCTGTCAGGACCATGGCGTTATGCCCACCCTTAATTGCCTCAGGTCTGTGCAAGCCATGTCAACATGTCCCATAATAAATTCAAAGCAGATGTTTAAAAAATGTCAAAGACACTGACTGCAGTGTTGATCGCATGCATTGCACCGAGGGCACTGCTATGTAATAAATACGTTTTATACGTTAGATTTCAGAGATTGGGAAACGTTGCTTTGGTTGACCGAATACATTTTTTTTCCAGTTATTCTGGTTGGCCTGTAATGAAATCCCACAGCCGCATTTAGCTAAGCCTTCCAAAGTGGCCTGCTTGTGGTACAGGATGTCTGTTATTCATTCAGTCAGTCACCTTGTGGTTCCAAGTCATAACAGTTATAATACTCTTACATGCTTGCACACACCACATGGACTGATACAGAAATACACATAAAGTCATATAAATAAACACACAAACACGCGCATGCAGACCCACAGGCACAGACTCAGCACTGACACACTGGCTCTTTCAGTGAAGCCCCAAACTGCTCCACCTGTTAGGGACGGTATAGTATGAGACCTGACAAGATTACAACTTCCTGCTCTCAGGGGTGAAGGACCATTCTGTTTTGGACGGTCAGACAGAACCAGCTGTCGTCCACCATCATAAAGGTGATTTGGTCTCCTGCGGCTCTGTGTCCAGACATTCTGCATAAGTCAAGTACTCGTTGGATCAGCATTAAGAGCAATCATTCTCATGATGCTAAATACTGTCTGTAAGACCTGGTTGTTTTATGAATATGATGATTGTCTGGGAGGTATAATCTGTGCATGACTCATAGCACTTCTGATAAACAAACCAAAGTTAGCATCTTTGCCGTAAAGAGTCTTTGTCTGGCCAATGGGAATCTTTGCATGATAGGTTTTGCCATAAAGAATTTGTGAGGTCTGCAAGCGGAAACATGTCCTTTTTTGAGAATTGTTTTGAGATAGAGAGGTAAATAATGGAAAATACAATGGATGACTAAAATCTTTATGAGGTGTATGATAGATAAGAGAGGTTTTAGATACATAAAGGTACACGATGCATCACACAATTCTTTCTGTTGAACAAGCTTCTTCAAACCAATTGACCAGCCAAGGAGACAATAATTTGAAACCCAATGATATGTGGACAATTTCAAAAAAAAAATCTGAACAAAATTTTCAAAGATGTTAATATTGTCTGGCTGAATTTTTGGGAAATGTGAAAAAAAATTATGAACAGGATGTCATAAATCGAAAAAGAGGTCGACCAAAGCAATTTGGTTTCCCTCCCCTGGTCATTTGATGACAGCTCATGTGGTGCCAGAACAGCAGCAATATGGAATACAACAGAGGTTTGGCAATCAGGGTTTTTAATCTGCACCTGTACCTACAAAAATAAGGTATACGTTCATCCCCAAGCAGCCCGATGCTGAGTAGTGCATTTATAAAAATAGTGTGTGAGGTTCATTTTTTTAGCTCTGAGCTGAAACACACACCTTGGCTGATCTCGTGACCTGCTGCTTCTCAACCAAAAATAGACACCTGGAAAAGTATTTCTGCTCAGTCAACAGTTATTGAAAGTATGTATGGATATGCGTGTTTGTGTCATGTGTTTTACATGTATGTGTGTACATGTATGTATGTATGTGTTTACAGGTGTATTAAAACCTGAACCGTCCTATCCGGAAATTAGATCTGTCTATGTAAAGATGTCATGGAAGGCCCAAGTCATTTTAAACAGGAAGGACAAGGTTGATAGAGCGAGGAGAAACGACTTTGATGATTTTTACAACTCATGTCACAGATGGTGGTGACATGGAACTGACATGACAAAGGATCGATATGAAGTCAGAAAATTTAACTGCGACTTTTTTTTTCTTATTTTGTTCCTTCCATTTTTAGCTTTATGTTGAGGTACAACATTTTACTGCTTGAAGACTAATTAATCATTATATCCTGTATATATTCCCCTTTGGCTCACATGTGAATCTTTGCTCTCTCAAATGGAGACCAGCATTTAAATCTGGATGACTTCACTGGTCCCAAATGTGGGCCACAAATTCTTGTCCGTGAAGAATTTGCTTTAGGGGCAGTAAAATGAGCTGAGAGTTATAAAGTTAAATACTTCACACAATATTTTATTTCAGTGAACTTCTTTATACAAGCAGATATAAAAGTAGTCCGTAATTCTCACGAAGCCGCATCATTTTAGTGTTTCATATCAGATGTCAAGAACTGAACTAAATCCAGACATTCATGACGTTCACTGCTCACCTACTGAATGTGTTTTTTTACTGTTACAACAGTGTCTCAGGATAAATCTCAGGTGAACTGCCTGCTTAAACATGACCAAGCATGGCTGGAGTAATTCAATATCTTACTGAAATGATTGTGTAGTAGAAACATGCTTGTTGAATTGAACAAATCATCTTATGGTTATGGGTGAATGGTGTGTTGCATCCATAAGCTCCTCACAATAAAGAAACCAACAAAAAGTGAAAGTTGAATGTACCAGAAACCTCTTCTATTATGTGAACCTTTCACTGCTGAAAGCATTGCAGAGGAACAGCGCCAGTAAGTAGCACAGAGTCAAAGTTATTTGTCAAAAAAGAAACAGGTAACCAATATAGAAAAGTTCAGATTTTAAACTTTAAGATTCATGCAGTGAAACAGGAGAAGCAGCAGTCATAAGATATGTGACAAGGTTACTCTATATTCCCAGTTGAACTTTAAGTTTTAAGTTCACCCAATCAATCATTGGTGCGCCTCTGCATGAAAAGCACTCTCTAACAAGATGATGACTCACATTCAGGCCCCAAACCACCTGCATGACAGCCAATATTCCATTTTGGCCTTGTTCACAGCCCCTTAAGTCTCCACTGAATATGTCCCAGCTGATGTTTCACTTGTCTATACCGTGGCTGTTGCATCTAACACACTCTTTCCACTCAGAAAGCCGTGAAATGACTTCTTTTGTCCGGCCTGCTGGGTGACCTGCCTTACCTTAGCCACCTGCAGCGGTTTCTGATGTTCCACGCCTCCTTGGAGACGAAAGCCCCACGGCGCTCCACCGGACAACGCAATTATCACTTCCTCTACAACCATTGTTCTGATCTCTCTGTCTTTTTTCTCAGCGTTTTCTTCTTTTTCTTGGTTATTTTCGGCTCCTCTTTGTTTTTTTTTGTATATTTCGTCTGGGGGCCCCTCAGTGCGTTGGCCCCATGGTCAGCGGTCAGGGCCCCCTCAGAGAGCTCTGACGTGCTCTTTGTCTGCCACACTGTCCGTACGCCGACTTCTCTCTGAATCCAGCTCCAAGGCCAATGCTCACACCTGAACACACACACACATGCACACACACCCGTCTGTGCGCCCACCCATACCCAGAGGGGGCCAACCATCATCGCCAAGGAAGAGGGAGAGAGAAATATGATGGGAGAGGGGAGGGGGGGGGGGGGGCTCTGTGTCTGCTTACACTGAGGAATGCCTGCCCTAAACGAGCGAGGGGAGGGTCCAACGCAACACTTGTCCTGTCACTCAGACCTATGCCATTAGGTTGCTGATAGCCCCTCCAAAAATAGGACACCACCACCACCACCTCTGCTGCTTTGCCTGCTCATCTGCAGACCAGGGGAGAGTTAACATTCAGGACGTCCAAATGGCACTGTTTCATGTCTGGCTTTGCAGCATTGAGGTCATCGGTAACATTTAGTAGGGTCACAGTCAGACTCTTTAATATCAGGGCTGAGACATGCCACGATAGAGCAGTCCACTCTTGATGAGATACATTCAGATACTCTTTGATTTACACCAACGGGTGCTGGTGAAAATAAATGAATTAGACAATAAATGGATCCGCTTTGGTGCTGCTTAGTGTTTAATTGTGGAGGCTGCTGTGTATCCTGCTCCTCTGGATCTGGAGACATTCAAGGCTGTCGTCATAGAGCTTTTAGGATAAATACTTACGCAAGCTTTGGATGAACAGCCTGCATAGCGACACTGAAATATGTCATAATTCCACAGTGTTGACTGAATGACAAATACTTTGAAACACAGAAGGGACACATGCTTGCTTGTATCAACCTGATACAGAATGTAGGACGCTGACAGAAGTGGCACAAGAAAAACAAACATCTTTAAAAAATAAATAATTGAGAAATGGTTTCGTACAGTGTAGACTTGGTTGATATAGTATGAGACATGGTGATATCTCTCATTATAGGCAGATACGGATTTATTTCACTGCACATTCACATTATGCCCAACAATTTGACACCCAGCCAAACTCTTAGATGTGGCAGCAAATGTGGAGAGTCTGCACAAAAAAACATTGAATGTTTAACCTATAAACTAAGAGTCTACAGCACAGTGGTGCTTTGTGATGAATGCAAACACCAGCATGCTAGCATGCTCTCAGTGGCAATGCTAACATGATACTGATGTTAAGCGGCCATTCCTCTGTTCGCAAGTTCCGATGTTCCGTGAAAACTAGCCTGATATGAAATGTTTTTAAATCTATTATGCAAAACTATCATAGAGATAATTTACATTATATCAGAAAATCTGAATATAGCAAGACAGAAGGCCCTGAAGAAATTAGTCCATGACAAAATAAAAACAAAATGTACTTAACCCAAATAATATATATATTTTAATAGTATGGCATGCTGCAATAAAACATTCTGATTTTCTGGATCAAATCAAAGCCAAACAAGAGTTTGAGCCAAATGTATGTACATTTCTCAACTTAAACGTAAAACTCACTCTAATCTTGAATTAATTCAAGTTTAAAAATAGATCGAAATACTGATCTGACAAACAAATACAAACACCTCTGCACAGTCTCAGTTGACATGAACCTGCTCTAACTATTTTGTATCTTCCTTTGGGGCATTGATAGGCCTTTAGACCTGTTGATAGAGTCTAGATCGTCCCTGTGCTGCAAAGGCAAAGCTGCCATTATCAATGCTGCAGGAGGTTACCAATGATAGCTGCTCCCTTTGGCAGCCTTGCTCTGCAGCTGTCTCCAGACCTCAGGATAGAAACTAAGATCAGTCCTGGGTCAGACGCTCCGAGAAAATATCACTCTCTCTTCCCGGAGATGGTATCAGATCTAACGGAGCGCCACAGTTAAAGCAAGCGTTCAACCACACTGATACAACTGATCCACTTTATATCAGATCTGTATTTACACAGGGAAAGTATTAGACAGATCTCTGTCCAAGCATGTAGTTGTAGTTGTGCCAACCACTCCCCCTAGTGGTTCAAAGTTATAGTTGTTGGCCTCCTGGAGCTTTTACCTTTCTATGTACTTCTCAATAATTCCACTATTTTATTTAGTGTTATGTTGTGTCCCTTTTGCTGGTGAGAATATAACAATATTAGATTTTACCAATTTTTTAACGAGCCTCTTGTGGTTTGTGTTGGATTGTTCACTTTACAGGTTTTATGATAGATGACACACAGTTTTCAGGGTGCACCATAGCCTGCATGTTACTACATGTACAGCTCACGTCTGCCTAAAATACTTTAGGACAAGTAAAAACAGTCTTAGCTATATTGTTTTAGCTATATTGAGATGTTAGGTAACGTTTCCTCAAGTCAGTTTCTGAGACAAATACCATCGTTTTCAAACTCTCACATCCCTCTAGGTCCAGAACCAAAACCCTAAAGCTGTCTCAGTATAGCTAGTAGACACTTGAAGTAACTTTGTGAGCAATCAGATCATTTCCAAAAAAACACTTCATACAAACGCTGCCAGCAGAGTTGTGAGAAATCTGAGAACAGAAATGTGTGATACTCACACATAACAGACTTGTACAGCTAAACCAACACAATGTGCCGTTTTTTTTTTTGTCAGTGACCGTTTCCCTGTCAAACTAAACAAAGACATGCATTGCAGAGAGCTGTGGCTTCTGCCCCCAACAAGTCAGGGAGAGGTCTGCTGAGTTGGCTGTCTCTCAAGAAAATGAAAAAGGTCAAAATCCATATGCAGCAGCAGGGCTAAACGGTTTTACTTTCCGCTGCGGTTCCATGTGTTTTTTCACTTCATATGGTTTCTATTGTGCCGTAGCCTCAAAACAAATTAAAGCGGTGCGTTAAGAGTGCAGCAAAGACTCGCCGGGTGTGGCTTCAGCTCAGGAAACGGAGGAAACTTTTGTTTTTTCCTGTGGACATGGAAGAACTGCTAAGTGAGGCGACAGCTTCATCCTTCTCATGTTCCTCTTGTTAATTAGTTTGCCTCGGCCTATCTCTATTCTAAAGGTTTTCTCTTTCAGTGTTTCATGGTTTGTCTTATTTTCTCCTCCTTTTCAACCATTTTTACTGTGAAGAGCTTCAGACATGTTCTCTGTTTTCGCTCTCATTTTTCTATTTAATGACTTCTCCGTCGGCCACCCTGCTCTCCCGAGATGACTTTGATGGACAGATTTGTTGAGTAGCAGGCACAGACCCAGTGCCCTTTAACCGAGGCATCTGTGCCAGCATGGCAGACGCTGCCAACCAGCCACTGCCAGCCCTGCCCCCTAGCTCGGTGAGGTGAAAATGAGACTGCCATACTAATAAACATGATGTGCACTGAGCTTTCACAAAAGGGGGTGCACAAAGACAACAGTATATGTTTTAAAAAAGGTAGACACAGAGAGTTAGGATGTTGAGTATCATAAGAATTTGTGTAAAATATTAGCAACTACTAACATTTTAAACTTAAACTTCTTTTCCCTGCAGGAAATTCATGGAATATAACCTGTAACAATGCATTTGTAGAAGATGTTAATTTCCATAGTGTAGCTTTGGAGAACATATTGTGCTCTACGTCACGTCACACTGTACACATTTTATATGACCCTTGAGAGTCTCATATTTTTAAAATGTCATGTTAAAAAGGTCGATTTTCCCTTTGAAGGAGGAATAATTCTGACATTTGCCAATATATTCTTAAACTCTAGCATTTTTTCTAAGGGCCATATGATTTCTTCTGGGAAGTAATTATGGTATTTAAGCTGACATTTCTTCAGATTCCATCCATGTGTATGAATATTGCCTCATGATAGAGTTGATTGTGCCGTCCGGTTAACTTCCTTTCTTTCTGTGAAAACCGTATATTTATTGCTATTTTTTAAAGGAGCAATACACAATATCTAGAGCATCACTATAGCAGCAAACAGCTCTTATCCATGTAAAGATATAGTGGAGTAATGTCTACCTGAGCAGAGACTGCTCATAGTTTGTATTGTTATATATGTATACAAAAACATGTTTAAATAAGTTTGTCAGGCTTTAAGTTGTTTTGGTGTGTCGTAAGCCATGCCTTAACTTTTGATTCTTCCTAACACTGCCACGCCATCACAAGAATGTGTTTTATGTTTTAAGATGTGTGTGTTAGCGACAAAACGTACTGCTCTAATTGAAACCGCTTGAATTTTCCTCCACACTGACCGAGCCTCCGCCTTTCCCCCCCTCGTGCTGAACTCCTGACCCCGGTTTGTGACAGACTGTGCTGCATGAGAGATGTGTCCTGTGCCATCTGCTTCACGATACAGGTGACCCCTCAGAACCTCTGTATGCTGTCAATAGTGAGTCACACACACACACCCGCAAACTCACATAAAACAATAGTGTAAAAGATATAATCTATTAATGTTTTGTTCTGTTGGAAGAATGGATTTCAGATGGTATCATGTTGAAACTAACCTTTGCATGAATACACAGTCATCCTTTATCAGCATATGTATATAAATGTATCAGTACTTATACTTAACTATTACACCCATAATCACTGTAACAAAGGCCCTTATGGGTATTTAAGATTTAGTAAATAAATATTCACTGATGATGGAAAATGTGTTGTTTCCCAAAGTGTTTTCTGGAGTACATTGTGTTAATTTGGGCGCCCTGGTTTCCTGCTACAGAACTGTTCAGTGGCCTTCAGATCAGACTCTGGTTGTGCAGCTTCCGGGTGTTAATGGGTGAGATGTTGCCTCATTATACTTCAAGGAGCTTGCAATGTCTAGCATGAAGACTCCATCTCGTTTTAATACTGACTACTGTGCTTGTGAAGGACCGTTAAAGAAAAGAATATTTTAGGTCATTTGGCAGGTTCTCCTTCAAAGTTGAGCCTTCTTTAAGCTGTGAATAGTTTGAATTAATACATGCACCTACTTGCAAACTTGAACACACATCTGGTCACACCCATTGTACCAGTCACTCTTATGAAATGCAGATTTCCACTGCAACCTTCTGAATTTACAAGATGTTGCTTCCTCTCTGGGGGACAATACAGATAAGTACAATCAGATTACTTTATTATTCTCCCATTATCGTCTTTTCTATCAATCTGCATGCATTATTTGTTAAATCCTCAGGGGGGCACTCTCCACTGACTGTACCACCACAGCACACAAACACACACACACACACACACACACACACACACACATACTGTACACACATTGAGCTTGTGTAATCTATTTCATTTTTGATGAGTCAAAGCCAGCACTCACTCTCCCCGTGGGAAATGTCTGATAGGATGGAGCAGCCCGGCCAAGGAGGTATACTGTAAAGAGGAGGAGGAGGGAAAGTTTACCCAAAGTTTGTGGATTTGACACAAGGCCACCAGCACCCTCTGTGTGGGTGGGTCGTTTCATGAGATGACACTGAGTGGTCCCCCACCCCCTCTGCTTCGTCTTGTCAATCCACCAGTGAGAACGGTGAGGAGAATAGGGAGTGGATAGAGTTTCTGCCGGCTGGAAGATGATCCTCGAGTATTTCAGGAGCAGCAGACCCAGGGTCTCTGTCAGTGTCACCTTCAGGGACGGTGGGGAGGGACGATGTCTGTGTGATGTGTCAGAGCCCACGTCTGTCTGCACAGAGAGGCAGATGTAACTCTGGACCATCTAGCCTTAGATCACACTGTCTGTATGAGCGATGTCAGTAAGTAAACGTTGATGTTGATGCTCTCTTGTCCCTTAAAAATGAAAAAGAAAATGGTAAATGTCTTTAGTCTTTAATCTTTAGTTGCTGGAAAAAAAGATAAAAGAATAATTCCTGACAATGACTGATGCATTTGAGCTGAAGACAACTCTGACTACAAACAGACACAAAATCAAGAATTTTATCATTTCAGAGATTTTCCAATGTAGATGTCTGGCATTTCTCCTGTGAGATAGCTGTATTTCTGTTCGGATCCATGTCATTTCAGTTTTGTATAGTCAGAGATGTCCTGAAGTCAAATATCTAAATCAATGTCAGGAATTATGGAGCAATGTGCTTTTAAAGCACCTTATATTCAGAAAAGTAGCTATTTCCCAGTAGAAATGTGAGACGTTTACTATGAAAAATCTCATAATTGATACAGTCAAAATATTTGCTTTTGTGTCTATGTAGTCAGAGAATTATTTTTTTTTCCAGCAACACTAAAATCAAAGAGCTGATGCACAGTGTCTTATAAACAGGCTACAGCAGCAGCATGTGTGTTGATGGAGGAAGATGTTTAATCATAGGTCATGTTGCCAAATTGATTAAATTAATTAGGTCAACGTTTTAGGGTTATTTAAGCTATTTCATTGGGAAATGGTGACATCTATAATGCAGTGTATTTGTTCAGTGTAAAAGCTGGCAATAAAATTGCTGATTGTGTAAAATGGAAGATAATTTAATCAACGGTTGGTTGGTCTCGGGGGAGGGGCTTAACATTTATAAGCCTCTGGCCACTAAGGTGTTGCGAGGCAGTATGCTGGTGATGGTGATTCTGGTAAGTCTTTCAGGTTCAATATACCCAACAATATATTACATATATAGTACAGTTGTATAGGCCTAGTACATCCGTAAAGCTCTAGAGTCATGGTCCGTTTTCTACTATTATAGTATACTGTTTAATGGTACTTTGGACCTACAGTGTTGGTCAAACTGCAATGGTATGGCAACTTTCAGGTTCATCATGTTACACAGTCGTAGTAAAACTTATCTGAATTAAATTTTTTATGAAAACATGTACCTGTTATTGTCAGGTGTCAGCATGCATAGTTGCAGCTTGCATCGTTTAGGAAGATTTGGGAACGTTATCCCTGTGTTTTGAGTTAGGCAGGAATCCATAAGTTCTAATTAAATCATTTTCCATAAGCCAGGACAGACACCCATCTACTGTACCATAAATACATGTATGCATATGATGAACTGTTGTAAATACTAAAACAAATCTCAGACAGGGACATTTTAATACAAAAATAGGACTCTTTATGTTGTATATTGGATGATAGACTTGAAAATGAAAGTAATTTTCAGATGCAGTTTGTCACACACACACAGACAACCCCCCCCCCCCCCCCCCCCCCCCCCCAACACACACACACACACACACAGACAGACCCCCCCCCCCACACTTTAGCTCCAGCTCAACAGAGTGGCTCCAGATCGAGTGAGTCACTTATTCGTTGTCATGAATAAATCACACCCACTGCTACTTTCTTCTACTCTGCACCACTGCCTTTTCAAACACACACACACACACCAATACACCCACGCACACGCATACATGTCCACACACATACACCCTGTGCAAACACACACTGGGCTATAGGTTGTATGTTTTGGCCTACAAAGTCACTCCGACCAATTTCCCCTTTGTTGCACAGTAGAAAGTGCATTTGTTGGTAACACAGTGTACAGCATGCACTGAACATGTTGCATTACTTTACTTTAATGTTTGTTTTTGACATATTTCTAGCTTTCATCATTAGTGGCCTTTTTTAAAGTGCACCTCGCCTATATCACTTTTTTCTTTGTGACCTCTCCGAAAGAGTCAGAAAGTTGTGGAAAGAACACAATCCCCTTCTCTCTCTACTCCTCAAGAAGACATTTGTCACTTTCCATTTTTACAGCCTCCCCCCCCCCCCCCCCCCCCCCTCCTCCCCATCATAGCGGTAAAACGGAGTTCATGTCACCCTGCATTTCCCTGAGGCAAACTGACGGCTACACCCAGAGACCCAGACGTACATACACAGCAAGACAAAGTGACTGCTCCTTTTATGCCACTTTGTTTATGCTGTACTCTCTCATCTTAGACAGTGAGGCTTTCTTTTCCTCGTGTGCACATTATTGCGTTCTGTCTTACTGTAATTCCTCTTTTTTCTCTTCTTTACCGCATCCCACTTGTCATTTTTAAGACTTAATTTCTCTTTTTTATGTTGTATATTCCTTTTCATATGTTCCCATTCCCCACCAATTATTTCATGTAATCCACTTCAATGTATCACCCTCCCTCGCACACTTTGTCAGCCTCATTCTTGCCTCATCGTCATCTTTCGCTCTCCTGCCATTTAGATCTCAATCCCTCCAGCATACGCCTCACTCTCACAGTGGGCAAAAAGCCTGTGAAATGTCCAACAGGGTGAGGCAACACGAGTTTGCTTCTACAACATAGGAAATGTATCAGAGGCATTGATTTCCTCTCAGCATTATGGGAAGGAGATGGCAGTGAGGTGAAAGCTAAGAGCCATTCGGTCGATACACATTCTCATCACAACACCGGATGCTCCTTCGTAGTCGGACTATTGCGTTTTATTGCCTCAGCACAGGCAGTAATTGTCATCGGGTGACTCTATTAATTGAGCAGCATCAGGCAACAAAAGACAGATGACAGGGGTTATTTGATTTCCATTAGGGATTTACTGTATAGTTAGGAATATGCACTACGGGAAGTCACAGTTGAAATATTAGCTGTAGCAGTCGAAATAGCACTTTAATAGGAGTATCAGTCAGAAGTGAATGGCAGTATTAGTGACAGCAATTATGGTAGTTCCAAAATAATCATATTTTCAGTGGTTTAGCTGTTTTATTTGATTTAGAGAGTTCCTCTGCCACCCCAGTATGGAAGTACTTATTAATATAATTACTTTTTTATCAAAGAAGTCATAGTGTCATAGTCCCCATGAGGAAGGAAAGTTCTGTGGATTATCCATAGCAGTGGATCCCAAATGGGTGTCGCCATCTTGGCTTTTTGCAACCAATGACCATATTTGAACTGTGTAGTAGTGCTGTAGAGACCCCGTAGCACTAAAGACTTCAAGAGGTAGCCTCTAAAGCATACCTCGCTTTATGGTCTATTTGACTCTAAATGGACCATAATTGATTAAATGAACATCATGCTGTATTGAAGAAGACTTGAGACTATTGATTGAGACCATAAACTCATGTTTACAATGTTTACTGAGGTAATAAATCAAGTGAGAAGTAGAGTCATTTTCTCATAGACTTCCATACAATCTGACTTCTTTTTGCAACCAGAGGAGTCGCCCCCTGCTAGCTATTAGAGATAATGCAAGTTTTAGACACTTCCACATTTGCTTCACTTTTCAGAACCGGAGGTTGCCGCCTGGGTTCAACAGGCAGAGGAGGGTGAACCAGCTGCTGCAAGGCCAGGAAGCTCAAGAGACTGGAGATGTTCCTGAAGTTGCTATGACCCTATATGAGGCCTACAGAGGAATAACGCTGTTAAGAGTGGGACCTGTTGCTACCCAAGATTTCAGAATGAGACTTCTTCTTGGACTGGATCAAGTGGAAGGTAAGGAAACATGTTTTATTTATTTGTAGGTTCCTTTCCATGATGTTGTCAGACATGTATATATATATATATATATATATATATATATATAACAATCAGAGCCTGTTAGTGGCAAAAACAAGCACTTTCACTGAAAGTAATGTTACATTGACGCTGCGCAATTGCCCTTGCAGCTTGTTGGCCACATTCTCAAAACTCTTTAGCTTTAGCATTATTTGTGTTACATTATTAGCTATATGTTGACCATTTTGAGCTCATGTTGACTTTGTACAAGTAATCTCTTTCCTTTTTTTAATCAATGATTTGCAGGAGAATGAATTTGGTTTTATCCAAGAAAACAATGTCTGGCTATACTGTATATATACCTGTCTGGTGATATGTATATGCATGTGTGAATTTCAGTTGCCCAGGTCCTTCCCATCCATCTTATGAGGCGCCTGAAAATATTGAGGAATGTAGCAAGGTACTGCAAAAGGTGAAGCCTCCCTCTCTCACTCACACACACACACACACACACACACACACACACACACACACACACACACACACACACACACACACACACACACACACACAAACCTCTACCAACTTCTCTGAGAGACAGCAGTTTTTCTCCAGCCACCACAGCAGCTGGCACCAGCTCAACCCCAGCTCACAAAACCAAGAATAACCCCCAGAAAAATACGACAACTCATACTCAATGGGTCGATAAGACTTTTGGACGAGCTCCTCGGACGCACGGATCTGCCCATTTGTCTGCAGAAGTGATCCAGCTTGAGATTTATTGGCTGCAGACTAAGCAGAAAAGATATTTCAGACAAAATCAGACAAGTAGATAGCTGGAGATGAGGGGAGGAATCTGCTCTGTGTATTCCCTGGTGATTGGGGTGACCTTGCTCAGTGGCATCCGCTGCCTGGGTGAACACAAGTCTTTGGACGGCAGCATTGTCATTGAGGAGGTGGAAAGACCCAGGCCCCCACACCTTGTCTTTATCATGGTGGACGACCAGGGTTACGGGGACATTGGCTACCATGGCTCAGATATCCACACTCCTATGTTGGACCAGCTGGCAGCAGAGGGGGTGAAACTTGAAAATTACTACGTTCAGCCTATCTGCTCACCCTCTCGAAGTCAACTCATGACAGGACGGTAAGTCATTTCCTTATCCATACATCATTATTACGATGGGAAAGGATTCAGTTACTGCATCTGTTCTCATATGATAGAATTATGCATGGACTTTATAGGCTTTTTGTCTTTCACTAACATCCCTAATGGGAAATTCAGTGATGGGGCCGCTTTCAGTACAAGAAAGGCCATAAAATAAAAGTACCACCAGTACCAAGACCAGCTATTAGATTGTGTATATTATCCAACCACTAGAACAAAAGACACCCATAATCTGATTTATGGATGGATATAAAAGAAACAAAAACATAATTCACGTTTTACTGGTTTTGAGACTTAAAGGGGCAATTTGTGTGATCATGATATTGGCTACAAAAGCAGAAATGATCTGTTTCATTGACTTTTCAGTGTGTAAACTGTTGGATGTCACACATCTTACATCATAGCAATATCAATTTGATACACTACAATTCATCTAATCTTTGCAATCCTCAATAGATGCACTGTAAAAAAAAAAAACATAGCTGGCAAAGCCCCTTGTATATCTAAGTCTGTTCTGCTGTTGGATCCTGAATTGTCATAATCTCTGGAGGAAGGGTGACCTAACACTGACATGTTCTGAGATTAACGTATTTTCTGGCAGAAATGTTGCAGGTAGGAGGTACGAACACCAAAAAAGCAAAAGAGTATCCAAGGATGTACCCTTTCTTAAACCATCAGTGAAATGTACCATTGTTGTGTTATTATGTTAAATATAAATATTATTATTATTACATCTTATCATGACACTATCTTGCCAGCTACCAAATTCACACTGGACTCCAGCATTCGATCATCCGATCACGCCAACCCCTCTGCCTGCCTCCAGACATCCCTACGCTGCCAGAGCGTCTGGTAGAAGCCGGATATGCCACATACATGGTGGGGAAATGGCACCTGGGCTTCTGCAGGCCAAGCTGCCTACCAACAGGACGTGGCTTTCAGAGTTTCCTGGGCACACTGACTGGCAGTGGAGACCACTTCTCCTATCGGAGCTGTGACGGAGCCGAAGCTTGTGGATTTGACCTGCATGACGGAGACAGGCCTGCCTGGGAGATGGCCGGCAACTACTCCACTCTGCTCTACATAGAGAGGTGATCATCAAACAGATTAAACAGATTCAAACATACAAACAAAAAAAATAACTTTCAAAAACTTCCAATGTTCCTTTTGTCCAACCAGAGTGAAGCAGATCCTGAGGAGCCACGACCCCCACAAACCACTCTTCCTCTATCTGTCCCTTCAGGCTCCCCATACACCTTTGCAGGTACCGGACCATTTTCTGCACCACTATGATTCCCAGGGCAATCGTCTCAGGCGCCACTACGCCGCCATGCTGAGCTGTCTGGATGACGGGGTTGGACAAGTGGTCCAGGAACTGAAGACTAGTGGGCTCTATCAGAACTCAGTACTGATCTACTCAACTGATAATGGTGGGCAGCCACTCTCTGGGGGGAGCAACTGGCCGCTGAGAGGTGGCAAAGGAACCTACTGGGAAGGAGGCATCCGGGCTGTGGGCTTTGTCCATAGTCCCCTCCTGAAGAAGAAGGGTAAAGTCAGCAGAGCACTGATCCACGTTTCTGACTGGTATCCCACATTACTGGGACTGGCCGGGGCCTTGCAGTCCCACCGTGGCCTAGACGGTCACGATATGTGGGGAACCATCAGCGAGGGACTTCCCTGTCCTCGCACTGAAATCCTTTTCAACATTGACCCAATCTCCAGGAA
Organism: Cebidichthys violaceus; assembly: GCF_023349555.1. Lineage (NCBI taxonomy): Eukaryota > Metazoa > Chordata > Actinopteri > Perciformes > Stichaeidae > Cebidichthys > Cebidichthys violaceus. The sequence goes on along the minus strand of NW_027176263.1, from coordinate 368,601 downwards.
GCCTGGGGAGCCATATGACAAGGCGTTGGTACTCAATGGATTTGGGATCTGGGACACAGCCGTAAGGGCAGCGATTAGGGCTGGGGACTGGAAACTATTGACAGGAAATGTGGGTGATGGGGACTGGATACCACCCCAGGCTCTTCCCGTTGGTCCAGAACGGTGGCAGAAACTCGAGAAGCGGCGCAATGAGCTGGGGAAGTCAGTTTGGCTGTTTAATGTCACTTCTGACCCTTACGAGAGGTCAGACCTGGCGGAAACTCATCCAGAGGTAGTGAAACATCTTCTGACAAGACTGGCAGAGTACAACCAGACAGCTGTGATGCCAAGAAATCCACCAGATGATCCTATGGCTGATCCTGAGCTCCATGGAGGGGTGTGGAGCCCCTGGCTGGGCCTGGAGGGACAGGAGGGGGATAATGGAGAGAAGGACGGCAAGAAAGAAAGGATGGTGAAGATTAAGCACTGCAGAGTATGTAAATTAAAAGCCCTCTTCAAGAAGGTGGGGTCACGCCTGCAGAGGAACACCCTGTTCTTCTAAAAGCCTCATCTCAACATTAATAACACTAAAGGTATGGAAGTATGCTTCCAATGAGCTAGGTTGTACCAAGTGTCGTCAGAACAAAGGTTTTAATATCTGTTTCCAATGGCCATTCTCAAAACTGGGGCAAAGAGCCTGGGATGACTTGCATTGTATCGAAAAGTGACAGAAGTAGTTGATTGAAGGATAAATAAAGAATGCTGCATACTTGCAACCCGATCTCCCAGAAATACGTGGAATGACCACACGCTGTTAACAGTCGATTATGTGGTGGTGGCACTTAATGTGTTGAAATGAAGTGTCGACACCACAGAAACGATGCCACTGGAAAGTCAATTAGAATCATTTTGTTGTGGTGGACACACAAATTAAACACATCCACATGTAAACGCAATTGTCAGAGCTAGTGATGTAGTATAAACAGTGTGACAGACTGCTTATGGTGAAACAGGACTTTAAACCAGGAGACAAGTGTTAATGTCGCAAAGTTTTGATGAGTTATTGTGAAGCAACATTCGTGACGTTCCTTTCCTAAACCTTACTAAGTGGTTTTGTTGCCTAAACCTAATGTTAAATTGTTTCCATGGTGCCAACACATACTTTTTAACACATGCCACCACCACGTAATGCGCTGTTAAGAGGTTGTGGTAATCTCTCGTATTTCTCTGAGATCACATGGTCACCTCCAGACACCTGGTCATTCACTGCACAAAGTTAGTAGCCTTGTTATAGTGTCAATTTTTGGAAAATTAGCAGACAAAGCCAATTCTAACATCATAATTTTGCGAGGGCAGGGGGGGAGGTTTCATACACAATCATGTTCGATCGTCTGAGAAGGACTTCATTTGAAGCACACTGACAACTTAACCAGGAGGAATGGAATGGAAAGAGAGATGGAGTCAAATACAAACATAGACCAGCAGACAAGCAGGCAGGTCAGATAGACACGACAGAGCCACAATCAAACATTGAAGGTCAGCAGATAAACAGGCAGCCAGATAGAAAAGCAGACATGGCCGTGTGGCCGGCTGAGCAAGCTGACTCACTCACTGTCCTGCAGCCAAACCGCAACAGGGTGACTTTGGGCCGTCGTTGGACAGCGTAGGGAGCAATGTGTGTGTCACTGTGCATGTAGGCCTGTATTCAAGAATAGTTTGATGAATACAGATGGAGTGCGTGCATGTGGAAGTGAGGCCTGAAGAGATGGGAAGAGGAACGGAGAGTGACCTCTCGATGTCTCATCTCCTAATCATCTGAGAGGACCCTTTAAAGGATGACACAAAGACTCCCACAGGGGTTGTTTTTTGTCAAATGTCGCCATGTTCTTTTGTTTAGAAGTCACACTGTAGCTTACTCCTCTGTCTTTGAAAGACCTCAGACCATCACGTAATGTCCAGTCCGTCCGTCATGACTAACCGACAAAAGCTTGGTCGCCGATACCATCAGTATTTTTTAATGTCACTCATCTACTATGTTATAAACTGCTGGAAAATTGAGATCTAAATAAAATCGTGAATGCAAACAATCAGCGTTAACCTCTCATGACTTCACACGATGTCTGCAGAATGAATTTTACAGGTCCACAACTTGCCAATTATTTCCTAACATTTTTCAAGATGCTTCCTGGTATCTAATGATTATAGGTAAAATAGAGAGAGTTTTAAATTTGTACATTCGTACATAATTCAAATTAATTGCTGGTAGTGTATTTCAGTCACTCAGAAGGTCACCAGAACATGCAGAAATGGGAAATTTGTCTTAAGGGAAACATACAATTCGCTGGATTACATTTTTTTTAAATTTTCACAGTCTGGAATATCTACGCATAGCATCTGCATTATGGTTAAGGTTAGTGAAAGATGTGTTAGGAGTACAATGCTCAAACAGTGAAGTATTCTTTTTAAGGTTAGGGATCTATTATGGTAATGGTTTGAAAAAACAAACAAATTAATTGCAGGTCTGTGACAGGATGCCAACTCAGAGAAGTCAGATGTGCCACACGCCCATTCACCACCCCCACCATAACTACACAAACAGCACACTCCTTTTTGTGTTGGCACTGAACATTGACAATGGACCTAAAATCACAAATTGCAAATTCCAGCCCAGCATCCCGAGGAAATTCATCCAATGTGGCTGTATTTCCTCGGGATGCTGGGCTGGGGAAGTCATAGTTTAAGCTAATGCTATCTGATTAGGTGTGATGTGACTGCCTGCTGGTGAAACTGCTGCTGCACTGCTGATGTAGCTAAATAGGAATGAATCATAGGTGGTGTTGCTTGGTCACATACAACACACACAGTAAACAGCGTCAGTATTGATAGGCACTGAGTGCAGAAGCTCATTCCTGTGTCCTAATAAGTGTGTGTGTGTGTGTGTGTGTGTGTGTGTGTGTGTGTGTGTGTGTGTGTGTGTGTGTGTGTGTGTGTGTGTGCGTGTGTGGATGTACAAGTGTTTCTGTGTAGGTTTTTCCCCAGCGGCCCGATAATTAATATTCAACTGTCCTTCTTCACTGTTTATTCCCCACTTGCCTCTTCCCTGTCACCCCCCCATTTATCCCTCAGTGCTTTGCTCATTTCCTCTGCAAGTCCCCCCCCCCTTGTCTTTGTGTCTCATTTTGCTCCTCATCCTACTCACTTGTTTGTGCTCATTTGCAAGATCGAGTTAGAAGCATTAGCCATGTTTCTGCTCAGAGCTCTGTGGCGTACAGTTAAATAAAAAGAGTGGAGGAGGGAAGAGAAGAGTTCCCCGGGGGCTGCAGGGGGCTGTCATGTCTGAAAAGCTTGTAGATCTGATTAAAATGTCTTGTTTAGTGAAACTGCATACATAACACACAGCGACTAGTCAAAGGATAAAGTGAAAGTTGGGAAATCTTCAAGTTTAAAGGATAAGGCTTTTATGAGTATTGACAAATCCCAAATCCCATCAAAGGACCAATATAAATTGTAAAAAAATATATATATTTTTTGGCTTCCCTACAGTCTGTGGCTCTCAGGGACTCATTTTAATCACAAATTTGGTGAGCTAATGAGTATTTACATCACATGGGCTGTGTGTGTGGGATCAACTCAAAACAAACTACGACGCCCATGTTCATCGTAATGAAGGAATATGTCACATTTTGTCTCATCGATGTGTGATAATAGTTTTTGGCCAACAATGGCACAGTGAGATATATCAGGGTTTTGGCAACATAGACAAATTGGGTGATCAATTGATTCAAATGCATCCTTAAAATAAATCAGAAAACACAACTTTGTTTTTCACTGAGATATTACACCAAGTTATTGTTCCAGCTGCAAACATCTTCATTTAACCTTTTCTTTTTTGTATTTGCATCTTAGGAAGACCTTTCAAACTTTTTTATTTGTATGTATGCTCTGTGGTCCAGTGCCAGGAGCCCTTGAGCAGGTTGTGCTTTAGTGGTTAAATACTTTGTCTCTGTGAGTCTGCAAGGATGTTTGTTCCTGAGTGCATTGGTGCAAGATAACAGCTTAAGTATTATTAATGGGTACAGCATGTGCAATAAGAAGTAGACAAAATAGAAACATGACATCAGAAACTACTTTGAACACAGACAGTACAACTTTATGAATCACAACGTGTGCAGGTTGGTTTGAATCCAGAATGAATTCACACCAATCAATGGATTGCAATAAAACGTATCACAGACATTCATGGTCCCAAAAGTATGAATCCTAATGACTTTGGTGATCCCTAACTTTTTATTTAGCACCATGTTAAGGTGAAAATTTTAATCTACAGACACAGTTGTCGGACATAGGTTTACCAGCCGACAGGGCACCGCTATTCAGTCATGAAGTGGCTCTTCAAGTCAACGACTACTAATGAAGTATCAGTGTCTCGAAGGGTTGTCCCATTTCATAGGGCAAGATTTCAACCATCACCCCTTGTAACTGTTCCGAGGGTAAAGTCGAAAAGGAAGGGACACTCGAAACAAAGGGTAGAGGTACAAATAAGAAATGGGATGGGCCCTTGTTAATAAAAAAAAACGCTATAGAGATAGAAAAATTGTACATGGCTGATAGTCTTCTCTCTAAAGACAATATTGCTGTAGCATTTTAAAAGTGGTTTCACAAATTCAAATGATTTCTGTGAACTCCATCTTTATGAGAAGGACTGGAAATCAAACATGTGGGGGCTTTCTATTCTCAAAGAATCCATCTGCACAGAGATCATGACTTATATAGCATCATTTCAAGGAGCATTGACGCTGAAGGCACTTTGTCCCTTTCCCGTAGTTGTGCATGCAACAAACACACACAGAGAAGACCTCACACCATCACAACTAGACCTCAGTGATGAGATTTGATGAGACTGCTTTGGGTTAACAGTGGGAATGTTGCTCAGAGTCGCGTACATGTGAGAACACTGGTGAAGACAATCGTTAGATGCCCACACATCTGATTCCCAGTATACTGTGATGGCCCGCAGAAATAAGGCACCGTCAGATTATATAAATCACGAAGGAGGTGTCACACAAATACACACACGCACAAACACACACGCAGATGAACACATAGTGCTATCCAGTACGTGGGCGGGAGCTGTCATATCCACTGTTGGATAATCAGTTGAAGGTAAGGCCAACTTCAGATCTTCAGATTCTTTGGTGAAGTCATGAAGACACAAAAGGCTCATGGAACTGTTTTAAATATAACTTAATTTCCTTGAGTTGGACATTGTGCTCTAGATTAGATACACTGAAAATAGATGCAGCCCTATCTCTACACTCATTCAGCGAGACAGAGAAGCGTCAACGACTCAATTGGGACACATTCGCCAGAGTCTCTTGCACTGTAAATTGCAACCCATTAGCCACTGAAACAGCCCTGATGTGCTATTAAATGCTTATTTGGGACAATGTGACGGTTTAGTAAATGGCAAAGAAAGGTAATAGATCCACTTTAATGCACTGTGCATGACATTCTGTTCCCAAGGAAACTAGTTGAAACCTGAAAAGAGATTTAGTCACTGACGTCCAATGAGCTGTCTCAGTGCAGCTCAGCAGATGATAGGAAGGTTTGACCTCTGGGTGTTAGGCGATGTGAGACACACATACACACACACACACACACACACACACACACACACACACATCTCAAAACCATTAAAGTCATGTGATGTTACTGGTCAGCGTGAGGGAGGAGAGGCTCTCTTAAGATACGTAGAACACGCAGCCGTGAGCCAAGTTGAAAACATTCTTGCAGATTGAGTCATTCCCCTTTCGGCCTCTATGGCTCCACAACACTGCTGCTGCAGCATCATCACTGCACTGAAGTTTAGCTTGTAGCATAAGAGAGGATGATCTTTTCTATCTCATGCACAAGAGATAAGTTATCATGTGCAGCATGTTGGTTTTTATTGTGGGACAATTAACAACCGTATCATTCTTATTAGTACATGATCATCGGCGTATATCTTTGCACGACTCCAACGTCAGTACAGACTCGTTAATTAAAAAAAAAAACCTGTGGGCATGCAAGGCCTCTAATGTGTCATCATATTAAGCCTCATATTTGACGCATTTATTATATGTTTTGCATGTAAAATCAATGCAATATTTATCTCTGAAATGTAGTGGAGACAAAGTATAAAGTATAAATTGGCTATACTCAAGTAAAGTACAGTTCCTTCCCACCACTGTAGCCAATGTACTGTACTGTATATTATTTAACACAACCTTTAAGCAATGCTGATGTGTCATCGGTCTTTGGAAGCTGTAGGCTCGCTACGAACCCACTCCTGGCAGGTTTATTTTCCTAATGTTAAATAATGCAGTGTCATGTGAGCTATCCAAACAGTACAGTACAGTGAATCAGTACTTATGAGAGGCAATTACCTACACCAAAATGAAGCCTGTTGAGCCCGTGTGTGTGTGTGTGTGTGTGTGTGTGTGTGTGTGTGTGTGTGTGTGTGTGTGTGTGAGAGAGAGAGGAAGGAAGTATTATTTGACACGTTTGTCCCTCTGCTGACCTCTCACGTATCACTACTTAACCTGCTTCTTCCTCCCGAGGTCTACACCGCACCAGTGGTAGCAATGGGTTACAAGGTATGTATGAGAGGATCGCGAGATTTATAATAAGGCAAAAGAAAAATGTCTTCAGTCACACAAAATAGCTGACTCAGATTTAAGGGGAAACCACCGTTTTGGTGACATTTCCTCAAAGCTCTTGGGGATATACATCTCTTGACAAGGTTTTGCAAAGTATATAGTTCCACTGCACTGCCTGTCCAAGACTCGTCTGACAGGCTCATCACCAATGAACACGGCAATTCAGCAATTAATACCAGGGTACCTCTGCACCCTCGCTAATTAAGCTTCAGAGCGGCTCCCTGTAGTGACGGCAGAAACTGGTCGCACGGCTCCTGTGCTCACTGCAAACACTCATTAATCACAATGCTCTCTAAACACTGTGCCAGATATACACTCACAGTTCAGAGGCAAGGCAAAGAGGGAAAGAAGGAGACGCACATGTATGCATTTACACATATTGAACGAGTTAAATGCATTGTGCTGTTTCATTCAGCAAAAAGCTAGAATGTTCTTAAGGAAATGCATATTGACCTTTTAGTACTATTGTCCATGTCATCATCTTTCAGTAAATCTGGCAACAGGAAACAAGAAGACAATGGAGCCACACAGGCAGTCTGTGTAACACTTTTATTTACACTTAATTTTCTCCTAAAAAAAGACAGTAGAATTGATAGCATATAGTCCACTTAGTAGCTGTTCTGGAGCTTTTGATTTATATCTGATAGTAACATAGATGAGAAGTCCTTAAACCTGCATTAACTGACCTATTATCGCCTTAATAATACGTTGGCTTGGAAAACTGTGGAAAGAGTTGCTCATGCTTAAGTACCACAGACAGGAAGCAACATTATTATTCATTTAGAGTCATGTTTCTGGTGACCTGATGAATCCAACACCAATAGTCATATCTCTTTTTTTTTTTTGGTACAACTTTATTCATAGGTTTGCCTTCACAAAAATTACAGAAATCTGAACGCTTGAGTAGACATGACATGAGTTTAACCCCTTCCCCCATCATCAGGGCTGACAATTAGAATACAACACTGGAATTACAAAAATATATATGTGTCCAAAAATAATAGTAAACAGAATTAAAATAAAAAATACATACATACATAAATACATACTGAAAAAAAAACAAAATAAATAATAAAACTTAATATATTAATAGGATTCCACAACCAATGTGACAGAATTAGTGACATTTATAGCTCTTATAGTCATACACATAATCGCTGTCATGGTGCATTGCTTCCCTTTAGAAGCTATAGTGCATCCATCCAACAGTTGTGAAAAAAGCTGAATCATTTGTGTAAGAGATTTATGTTAATGTTAGATAGAGATTTTTATGTTAGAGATAGAGATTTTCAACATACGTGGTGAATGATGACCACATTGTGTCATGTCTCTCCTCTGATACACGCACTAAGTACCAAACTTTCTCTATTTGCTCTCTTTTATTTGGTCACCAACAACTCCTGAGGGAAATATCCGGCTCTTTAGTTGCTAAATGCTTCACTATATTCACCAGCAGTTGCTCACTTATAGTCTGCAGTTTGGCGTTGGGCAGGTGGTGCACAGTGGGTTTTTCAAGCTTTTCTTTTTTTAAACGGAAACGATGTTGATGAGAGCAGTGACAGTGAACCACAACAGTGAGCTGTGAAACCAAAGAGTGAGCTGAAAGACGCTGAAACACTCTGCAGAGCTGGATGGGAACAGATGAGAGGTGACACGTTTTATATTAAAGGTAGTCATTTGACTCGTTGTTGATGTAAATTCATTGGAGCAGCTTTAAAGAGCTCGGAATGCCATCTGCATATGAAGATCATGTGATCTCACCGAAATGCTCCAAGTACTTTTTCATCATATAAGACTAAAGAAACACATGATCAATCTGAAATAGCATGCAGATTAATCAATGCATCAAACAAGGAAATACAGTACGCTCGTCACATTACACTGGAGTGTGTGCAGCTGTAATCACCCACAAACACACATACATACTTAAACATGGTGCCAGGAGGATATATTAATACCCTTCATGAGATATTCATGAAAGCTCAGATAAACCTTTACAGTGCAGCAGGCCGTTACATAACGCCTATAATTCCCTGTCTCTTATACAATGATGCTCCAGTTTACAGTTTAAATCCCCAAAACTGCGTATGAGTCGGATCGAAGCCTCGACCACCTTAACAGATCTCTACAGGCAGCTCCAGAGAGTAAACTGCAGGGATCAGATATCTGCTGTCAAACCGCTTTCAACACTGATTCATTCTTCTGTTTTGTATTCATTTTAGGTATATATATATATATATATATATATATATATATATATATATATATATATATATATATATATATATATATATATATTTTAATTATTGGTGAAATTGTGGTTGTATAAATTACAGTGGGGATGATGCACTGGTCCTGATTATAGGGTGACATTTATGATTGTGAAAAAGGTACAAAAAACAAATTTTGGAAACATTGTGATGATGATGATGATGATGATGATGATGATGATGATGATAGAGGTATTCATGAAGACTCTGAAATGTTGAGTCTTTACAAATCCTCAGACAAATAGAACATTTCAGTGAATAAATCTCAAACATCATTACCAACATAAAACTCGGAAACACATTGGACAGGCATCTGTGTTAAAAAAAAAACTGCAAAACTATAGAAAAGAAAAGTTTAAAAGAAACATATAAAATTGTTTACATAGCAAGAGTTTTAAAAAGGCTGTATGAACCTACTAAGAAGATTTGGATACGGTTTTTGTTGCTGAATATGATTTATAAAATGGTTCATAAAAGGAAGAAAAAACCGAATATGTCAAATAAAAATATCAAAATAGTGAATCATTATTGTCTCGTGGTGTCACATCTTGATGGTGACTGATCATCTATTTATGGGAAGCGCAGATCATCAAATGAAACCATTTACCATAATACTGTGGCCATGCAGCTCATTGCTCTGTGCCAATATTAAAATATTGCGGCATCCCATCTCACTACATGGCTCGGTCTTCGAAGGATGCCGCTCTTTTCAGCTGTTCTGGTGTCAGCTTTGCCTCTGCGCAAATGGGTCGAAGGTGGAAGGGAGAGATGGTGAAACTGAACCTGGATCTGTAGCTCCTGGTACACCAGCAAAGATCTCGCGTGGCTTACATCCCACCTCTTACTGCTGCTGCCAGAGAAGAGAAAGCAGGAGGGGGTCTCACTCTGCCGTTATTTATGGTTTCTGAGTTTTCAATTTAGCACCTTTATCAATAATGTCATCTTTAGGTTCTTTTAGAAAAGAAGACCAAATTAAAGCCACGCCCCTTTTTCAGTTCCTCAACCACTTAGTCTTCATATCAGCATGGTTTACATGCTGAGAGACTATTTCAGCTAGCACGGCTCTAGGGATGCGGATGTCAGTCGGTCCACCACTTGGGTCCAAACTGAAATATCCCCACCAATTGTCATTAAATTTACTACAGACATTTATGTTCCCTTTAGGATGAAATGTAATAACTTCGGGGATCCCTTCACTCCCTCTAGTGTCCCCATCAGGTCAACATTTTTATTTGTCCAATACTTTGTTTTATGACCAAACACCCTTGGAGTCCCTTGGATGTTTTTCTTTATTGTTGACTCCAAAGAACACTTTTGTTTGTTGAGTGACTGAAGAAACAAAACACTTGTATTTATTTGTTTTATTTATAAAGCAAATATGAATACACTACCACATTATTTCACCTGACTTTAATATACATTCATCGTAAAAAAAGAAAAAAAGGAAATAAAGGATCAAATAGAAAATGTTACTTATAACCACAAAATATTACATCAGGTCAGGCATATAATTGGATTAGCTAACGACCAATGTAATTTCCATCTATGTTCTCTTTTCAAACAGAGTGGCTCATGATCCTAATAGAGGATCTTTGTTACTACGGCTAGGCTGCTCTCTCTCCTCCCCCCTCTCTCCTCTCCTCCCCTCCCACTCCCTGCTCTTCTCTCAGAGCTCGAGCCTCTCTTCCCCCTCTCTTGCCTTCACGAGTTCTCCTCTCCAAACCTGCGCGAGGCGGCCACTGAAGCGCGAGGCGATTCCCCCCTCTCCCCCTAACACTTCTGTCAACATGGCTACAGTTGTAACCTCGACCAGATTCACAGACGAATATCAGCTGTACGAGGAACTCGGAAAGTAAGCGACCGCCGCTCTTGTTGCATTCAGTGTGTGTATGTGTTTGCACGTTTTTCTCCTCTGCTGCTGCTGCTGCTGCCATTGTGCGCGTTTACTTCAGTGTTGACAAGGCAGGAGAGGGGCTGTCAAAAACATGGAAGGGTAGGAGAAGCACCTCAGCAACAGCACGCTGTGAGCAGGTTTCCTGTTAGCACTACAAAGGCTCGCATTTAACCCTGGGTGTGTAAACGAGGCGTATCGCACCGTTGTGGCTCCCTTTTTGGAACCCGAAAAAGGTGTGAAGCATCCGCGTAGAGGACCAACTTGTTTGCCAATTTAGCTGCAGGTAGCACGCGTCGAAAACTCGTTTTGCACGCACCCCCGTTTGCATCCTCCTCCTCGCGCTCCTCTTCAATCATTCAGTTCTGTTTTTTTTTGTTTGTGCATTTCTAAGCAGACTGCAGGGCTACTGTTTATGTCAAGCCACCACACACACACACACACACACACACACACACACACACACTAAAAAGGAAAAAGACTGCGGTCGTTGCACATTTAGTCTATCTATGCGCACCACACACACATGTACTGCAATTCAGGATTAAAACATGAAAGGACACATATGTTGCAGTGCGTATCCTGCCTACAAAGCCACTTTGTAACATCTAATCTGCGTGCGTGTGGCTAATGGAGCCGCTCCACCTTCTAATACAGCCGACAGCGTGACTTTAAAGGAGGCGTCTGTGCGAAAAAAAATGCAACGTTAAATTCTACCTTTCAGCAGCTTCACTCTCCTGTACTCACGTTTCTTTCCTGTGAGCTAATGACTGGGTCCTTTCACAATGACCTCTCTCTCTCTCTCTCTCTCTCTCTCTCTCTCTCTCTCTCTCGCACTAGTAGCCAGGGCCTCTTCTTACATCTCACACACAGAATATCAGACTGTATTAATTATGCATGTGACTTCCCTTTCCCCTCTCTTTAGGTGTATGTGATTCATGCGTGCCCCCTGTGTGTGTGTGTGTGTGTGTGTGTGTGTGTGTGTGTGTGTGTGTGTGTGTGTGTGTGTGTGTGTGTGTGAGAGAGACAAGTTCATGCACTCTCCGGTTGCCACACACAGACGTGATGGAGACTTTTAAGTGATTTCACTCATCTGTCATTTCTTTTTTTTGTTTTCTTGCTCCAGGGGTGCCTTCTCTATCGTCCGCCGATGCGTCAAGAAGTCCACCGGCCAGGAGTATGCCGCTAAAATCATCAACACAAAAAAGCTCTCAGCCAGAGGTAAGCGCAGCGGACTGTCATCGCGTCGCTCGGCGTTTTGCAGTCGAGGAGCAAACGTGAAGTTACGCTGAACTGAAAGCTGACGACGGCCAGGCTGCTGCAGCCGCTCGGTGGTGTCGGTTCAGCTGCAGGTTTGTTGAGCTCGTTTCCTGAAGAGCAGCGGTCACAGGCGCTCCGTCCTCTCCATGTCAGCGGAGATTCCTGAAGAGCTGGAGGCCTTTTTGGCAGAGCTGGGGCTCAGGTTGTGCCGAGAGGTTCAGTGGCTCTTTTGGCAGCTGCCTGAGAACCATTTTTGGTTTGTTATGGTTACCGTTGGTCTTTCTCATCAGCTTGACCTCAGCCTAAAATATCCTCTTGCTTTCGCAGCAGCAGCTCCGAGGAAGAGATGGAGCGAAGTTGTTGTTTTAATAGTTTTGGCCGTGGTTTGTGTTGGCTGTGATGACGGCGTGCTCGCACAGCTGTGCGTTTGATTTCCTTGAAACCTTTTTTTATGGGAGGGTGTAAATATTCACTGCAGATAAATGAAAACATTTATAGATGTTTTGTTGCTCCGTCAAACGTGGGATTTGAAAACATGGCAACGTTGCTAAAAACAAGTCAAACTGAGCCAGAAACACGAGCAGTCGGAGGATCAAACCGGCTTTCAACAAACCCCCCCCAGGTTAGCCAAATTTACTGAGTGACTTCCTGGTTCAGCTTTGACCTACTGTAACATACTCGCCATACTTGTTGGTGCACGCAGTTTCCTTTAGCTGCTTGTTTGTGCCTCTGGTATTCGAGTCACAGATGCTCGGATGTGGGACGATAAAACGCACATAAATTGGAGTTAAGTATTCCGGGCAATGAGGGATTATTACCATTTAAAATAACAAATCAAGTTTGATTGTATTCAAACAAATCAAATTTGCTCACAATAATTCAGTCACTACTCATGTTGCCTATTCTAAGATTAAAGGACATTAATAGAGTGATGGCCTACCTGCTATTTCCGCGAGCATGTGACTTTCGTCTGGTGAAATGTGGGTTTCCATGTTCCGTTGCGGTCTCTGCTGCCGCATTTGAGTGACAAGCTAACGTTACAAGGCAGATTTGTTTCCTTCACAAAGTCAGCTAACAGCCAGGCAGTGCATTTGAAGGGATGGCTGAACGGATGATCACACATTTTACATTTTGTTTTATCACACTTTTAAATATTAGTTGGGATTTCTGATAAAGAGTGACCGTTAGAAATGAAGCCAAAACTACAACATTACGTTGTAATAACCTTGTGTGTGTGTGTGTGTGTGTGTGTGTGTGTGTGTGTGTGTGTGTGTGTGTGTGTCTGTTCGTTCGTTCTCACATGCAGCAGTTTAACACGTGTTGAAATATCACCGCCTGTGCTTCAGTCTTTGTGGCAGATTTGTTGTCGTTGTCATTAGTCCGCCTGTTGCTCTGCCATGTGTGTCATGGCGTTCCTCCTGCCATGTCGCATGTGTTTGGCTTTGCACATGAATTCCATCAATCCTTCACTGTGACTCTTCTTGTCTGTGTGTGAGCGTGTTGCAGACTCTCTCTCTCTCTCTGTGTGTGTGTGTGTGTGCGTGTGTGTGCGCGCAAGAGGTTGCATCAAAGGTTGAGTGATGATCTGGAGTGCAGATCGGGGCCAGTTCTGGACTGATCCAGCTGCTCTTTTCCCCGGGGACGCAGAGGGAATTGCTCCGTCTGCCCTTCTGTTTCTCTCAAACACCCTCATTTTTATGTTGTTTCCTCTCTTCCCTTCCCTCCCTTCTCTGTAAACAAAAGATTGATTTGAGGAAAGATCTTGAAACCTGTGTGTGTGTGTGTGTGTGTGTGTGTGTGTGTGTGTGTGTGTGTGTGTGTGTGTGTGTGTGTGTGTGTGTGTGTGTGTGGAAGGCTGCGTTGGCAGTGGTCTGGAGCTAGTAACCCGGCAACAGCAGGGGTGAAACTCCTCATCCCATAGGCTGTCTGGCAGAGAGACCATGTTCTCTCTGTGAGTGTGTGTGTGTGTGAGTGAGTGTGTGTGTGTCTCTGTCTCTGGGTCGTGGTCACAATTATCACACAGACGCATAGACGACTGCTCTTTTCTCACTTGAAGCACAGTTGCACACATTTCCTCTCACCCTCTTAACAGTTCTCACGCCTCACTCTGCGTACGAGGCCCGTCTGAGTACAGTTTCTCATTGTGAAATACACACACATTAGTTTCTCCTTCAGTGCTCGTTGTCCTCAATCAGAGCTGAAATGTGCTGGTGCTGCCAATATGTTGTTCACAAACACAAGAAGAAACAAGAAGGATTCAATTCTCACAAGTGTAAAAAAACAGGTTATTTCATATACCAGAAAACACGGCGTATCGTATACATCGCTATCGAGATATGAAATGATTGATATTGTGATAGAAGATTTTGGCCATATCGGCCAGCCTTATTCTAAACAAACTCCCATGTAAGCCAAATGGATTTGTGGTGGAAAACGCAAGCAAACGGCACAACTGTTTCACAAACCATCTGTTGATAACATCCATCACAGTTTACAGACCGACACTTGGTTCAGCTTTGACCCACCATCCTGTCTGTAGTTTACATTCCTCAGTTACGCTCGAGTCGAATTGAAATGACCAAAAACACACAAAAATAATCCCAATTCATAGCCAAGATAACACAACCACACTCAAAAACATGTCGTCACCTACAGTAACGGCCTTGTAAATTATATCTCACACACACACACACACACACACACACACACACACACACACACACACACACACACACACACACGCACACACACTCTCCTTCTACTTACATTAACATATCCACACACACATTGTACCTGATCAGTCTGATTTCTGCTTGTTAGTGTTTGCAAACAGTTGGTTGACTTTGGTGGTTTGATGGCTGGACTACTTTGGAGTATTGCTTGTACTTACGAGGTTAGTGTCTGTGTGTGTTCTTGTGTCTGTGTGTGTTCTTGTGTGTGTGCGTAGGTGGGATTAAGCCGTATTCTCTGCAGCTCGGGTAGAGCACATTGGCTGGCGGTGAGCTCGGCGATTACGGCTGGGTCATGTTGCGTCACATGCATGCGCGCAGTTGCTCCAGCAGATACTCACACATGCACATGTGGTCTGACACACACACACACACACACACACACACACACACACACACACACACACTGTTAAGACCACACTATGTTCAGCAACCGTTGTACTTTGAATTTCAGCGACTATATTTTCTATTATGGATACAGTTTGTCATTGGTGAGTCTTGATAATAGTTTCTTTTAAAATCAAAATGTTCTCAATTCTTCAAAAAATGTGGAGATCATATTTAAGGTTTTTAGATTTTAAATAAAACGTAAAGAACGGGATACAAAAATGTACCGATCATGCATAAGCAGAAAGAAGAAGACTAGACACATTTTGAACTATGATACACAAAGCTTAATGTACACCGGACTTTTAAAGTTTAGTGTTTCCGCTGAACAACTGATCAACTGAGAGAGTCGGATGAAAAAATGGACCCAGCTCTCGTGTCCGTCTGTTAAACATAAAGCTGCAGCCAGTTAGCTTAGCTTAGCATAAAGTCTGGAGACAGCATGAGGTACCTGAATCTATCCAACAGTTAGTCAGTCTCAGCTGGTTGTTTGACTAGAAATAATCGAACCCCCCCCCCCCCCCCCACACACAAAAAAACGTCAAACTGTTGTTTTTCTACTTCAAATACTGTCTACTCGGATGTGTAAGTGTTCCTGCAGTCCAGTGGTTACTGATTGTGAAAGCTGCTGATACTGTATTACTGTATTTTACTAGTGACCTTAGCATCAGTTTACAGAAGTAGATAATGACCGTTGTTGTGAGCTGGAAGCAGCAGTGATGGCTTGATAAGTCGTGGGAAGCAGAAGTTAAGAAGGGAAGTGTGCTCATAAGATTATAGTACTTTTACTGTGGCGGTGGAGGGCTCTCACATGCTTGGTGCACACTCTGATGATGAGGGGAGATTGAAGGAGACGGTCCTTTTTTTTTTTTTGATGAGCTGTGACTTCTGCACATCTTATGCAGAGGCTTGAATCCAGTTTGCACAATGAGTAAGTACCAGAAGTCAGCGGTTAGATTTAAAAATTACGATAAAAAGAAGTTTAGAAGGTATTTTCATATCTGTTTTCTGACAGGATGTCTGTTACAGTAGCTCATCTCACTATGTATAAAAACCAGACCTCGCATATCTACACGTATATTAGCAAGTCAGCATTTGCTTTTTGCCCAGTCAGCTTTCATCTGCACATTTCCATTTAAGGGCGCTCACTGTCATCACTGCCTCTTTCCATCTTTTGCTTTTACTGCATCCACTGGTGATGTTGCAGTACATCTTCTAATACATGTTAAAAATAAAATGTAACAAATAAATTTGGTTTTTGGAGCTTTTTCTGCTGAAGAGAGCTGCCTGCTGTGGAGGGAAACGGCACTATGAGAGTGGAGAGAGTGAACCAGAACAGTGAACAGCCAACAATGAGCTGAGACTCGTGAGCTCAAACCACAGTTTTCCGTCCACGTGTAAAAACATGGATGTAGGGGTGGGCGATATATCGAGTGTGCTCGATGTACTGCAGCTCGTTCTACCTGGGGTGAGTGTCTAAGAAATGACTTCAAAATAAAAGCTTGGTGAAGCTTCCGGTGAATATGTGAATGTGTTTGTCTGACAATAATGAATAGATTAATAAAATGACAAAATCAATTAATATTAAATAATAAACCAAATGAATGATGATTTTATAAAACTACTGCCTGCAAACTATTTCAGAGAAAAATTTAAATTGTGTGAATAATTAGTTAAATTAATCCCCCCAGCCCTTTTTACGAATGTACAAGTTTTTTAAAATCCAATTCTCTACAACAAAACTTTCAAAGCTTTTCTTAAATTTGTAAAAATCCAAAGTGCTGAACTGTAATAATGTGGTAATCATTGTGGTCACAAGTGTTTCCACTCACATCACAAATGTACACACTTACCAGATTTACATTGGTTACTTTTAACTCCTTCTGTCTCCAAAACTCAGCTCTGCCTTTTTATAAAGAATGCCACTGTGTGGACTGAAGCAACTCTGCTCAGTTAGTTTTTGGTTGAAGTTGCAGGATTAACTCTGTACATCTGAATCATTCCTGTTAGTTGTCAGCCACTGAAGCTGTGAGCTGGTAATTACACTCGTCCTCACTAAAGACGGCTGCGTTAAAGGAGGCGTGTTGCTACAGGTCCCAGTAAGAACATAAAACACACTCTGTAGGGAAGCAGGTTATGTTTACATTACCATGACTAACACTGCACAGTAGTTTATAGGAAGTTATGAACTGTTTTACAACTCTGCAAATACATAACAATGACAAGCATCCTCCAGCCCACTTTTGTGAGGTAAACAACAGAACCGGCTGGTTCACTCTGAAGTAACTTCCTGGAATGTGTACTTGCACTTTTGATTGACTAAATCCCTTTCCAGATGTCACTGCTTTGCATTGCTGCAGAGGATCTGGTTCCTCTTTTTTTGCTGGAGCGGGACGATCACTTTAGTTATCTCATTGAAATGAAGGCGTCTGAACACGGCCTCACTTCCCTGACATCTTTCTCACGTCATGATTCCTTTTAGGTGTCCTCTGCATGATTTCCAGGACACTAATTCTATTTTCGTATTTCTTAATCTGACAATTATTTGATCAATTAAGCATTTCATTGTTTGGTCTTGACGAGATCATAAAATACCCAAAAAGTGATGTCCATAACAGTTTCCCAGAGCCCAGGATGACGTTTGTTTTGTCCGACTAACGATCCAAAACCCGAGAGTATTCAGTATTCTATCACAGAGGACGAACCTGCAAACACACTAACTTAGACAATAATCGAGCCGCTACATTTGACTTTAGGCAAGTTTTCATTCTTAAGCACTGTAATACAGAAATTACCAAAAGTCTCTGCTTCCAGCTTCTCAAGTGTGAATACTTGCTGCATTTCTCAGCAGTTAATTGAATATCAGTTAATTGAATTCAGGCACAGTATTGAATGTAGGTCACCCGCTCAGATCCCAACACATATTCACTGAAGTCATGCAGTTACGTAGTAAAAAGGGGGAAAATAGACTTGAAGTGTAAAAAAAAATAAGCTTCAGGTTGCGTTAACCGGCGTACGTTGCGAGCCAAACGCCAGCTGTTGCGTGGCCTGTTGTGAACAGCTGGATTGGTTGAAATGGGAGCGAATCTGTCGGACGCACGACTCCAAAACACGACGGAAACGCTTTCTCTGTAGAATCGCTTCAACACCCAAGGGAAGCGCCGCTGATCGGTGTGATCCATCTCGACGCCGTTTCGAGCTATTTTTAGCTGCAATTGTGTGTTGCGTATTGTGTGTAACTGTGAAGGGAGTGTATTTTTAGTTGCACTGTTATTAGGTAAGGCCTTGTGATGTCAGGGGAGGAGAGAAGGAGGGGGAGAGGCTGGCGGCACTCGTCCCGCTGTTGAATTATTGAGGTGCGAGGCTGCTCCGCTCTCACCGAACATGGACACGAGCGAAGGACTCTGGACCCTTAAAGTCCTTTTCCGTGCTTCCTTTCTTTATCTCATGGCCTTTCATGCGTCTCGCTCAGCCACATTTCCTATCTTACTTTAGTCTCTTTCTCTCTTTCGCCACCTCTTGCTGCCTCTTTCTAGTCATCGCTTCTCCCCTCTCTGCAATGCTGCCACATCGCAGGCCATGCAGGCAGATGACGTGTGTGTGTGTGTGTGTGTGTGTGTGTGTGTGTGTGTGTGTGTGTGTGTGTGTGTGTGTGTGTGTGTGTGTGTGTGTGTGTGTGTGTGTGTGTGTGTGTGTGTGTGTGTGTGTGTGTGTGTGTGTTTTCAAGCTTTCGGTTGGCTTCTAATGCGCCCGCTGGAGGCTGATTGGCGGAGGGCAGATAAACGTAGCAAGAGCAGCGCGGTGAATGTTTCATGGGACCAACTGTGAATATTTGATGAGCGGGAGAGAGTCGTATATATGGAGAGAGAAAGATGTCGATATGGAAGGAGAGAGTGAGACGGTCAGGGTTATACGCTCCAAGTCACTGCACCACTTGAATGGTGTTGGTCTTCCCACAGCATGCAAACCTTCCTCTTTTCTTATCAGGGCTTTGAAACTGTGTGTGTGTGTGTGTGTGTGTGTGTGTGTGTGTGTGTGTGTGTGTGTGTGTGTGTGTGTGTGTGTGTGTGTGTGTGTGTGTGTCTGAAAGGTATCGGAATTACTCAACCAAAACATGTTTTTTTCAGGACTCTCCTCTTATCATATTCATCTTGCCCTCTTTTTATCTGCTCATCGTTATCTCCCCTGTCCGAAGCATATGGCATCATGAGGGAGCCAACTTGAATAACATTTTTATTTGCCATTTACTTTAGTGCTGGACACAGACAGATTGTTACTTTTTAGGGGATTCATTTGTCACTATAAAGTCAGTATGACTGCAGTGAAATGTGACGTAAATAAGGATTACACACACTCTGCTGTGATTATTATGTCTGTTGTGAAGTGGATTTAGTCTGCGCTGCCTTTGTCAACGTTGAAATGATCAATAAAGTTCGACGTCTTGGTTCGGACTTCAGAGCCTTTGTGTTGTTGTTTTCTAAATGTAGGTGTAACTCAACCAGCTCTGCACAACGACATTAGTTGATGCCTTTATTCTCTCAGAAACATAAATCTCATTCCGAAAACAAATTTGCCACTTATTTCACTCTGCAGTATTCACACTGTGTGAAAGTATTCCTGACAAAAACAGCAGGTCGAAAAAAAAAGACATTGTCGTGTGAAATAATTGCACGAAAAAACCACCACAGGGGTGTAAAGGCCTTAAAGCTGCAGCTAATGATTGTTTACATCTTTTAGTCAGTTATTTTGCTGTGTGGACCATAAATGGTTAGATAATGATAAAAAAAAGTATCATAAAACTGTTGACAAAGTTGACATTAACATTTGTTTTTGTCATTTTGTCGGATGAACCGTCCAAACCCCCGATATACAGAATATTCCAGGAGCTGTGCCAAACATTTTCTAAATGTAGGAGCCTTATATGTGAGGATGTGCTGCTTTCTCTTTCAGTCATACACAAAAATAAACAGACCGTCTGAATAAAACAAGGTTTTTGAAGATGTCAGCTTGGGTTCTGGGAAACTAGAACATTATTGTTCTATGAAAAAAAACAACTAATCGATTAAATGAGAAAATAATTGAGAATAAATTGATATTTGAAATAACTGAGTTGCAGCCCGACTGTGTTCACTTCCATTCTGCCTGTGTTCATCACAAACTAGCGAGCTGTTTCAAAGGGAGGGCCGCCTGCCAACACTTCATTGGATTACATTACATTAGAGCGTCTCAGGTGTGTGCGCATGTTTGTCCATCTGTGTATAAATGAGAGTGTGTGTGTGTGTGTGTGTGTGTGTGTGTGTGTGTGTGTGTGCGTGTGCTTGACACAGCAACAGATTTGTTCTTGTGTGGAGCTTGACTGAGCACAGACTGGAGTGTGCAGATGCTCATACTTTTATTTTCTATTGTATTGTGGCTCCAACACCTTTAACAAACCTCTTATCGTCTTCAGGAAACTTCTCTGTCGCCACTTTCTTTGGTTGTGAGCCAACTATACTGTAAACTTGTCGAAGAGGTACAGCGGTATGTGAGATCACACATATCAAACTCCTGTTTAGTTGTGAGATGGGTGCAGTAATTAGACTTTGCACAGAGTTTTCACACCCCCCACCTAGGGTCCAAATGCTCTTAGCCGACACCCAGAATGGTCTCAAACATAGCAAAGTAATAAGAAAAGAGTGTATACAGGCAGAGGGCCGGGTCTCTGCGGAAACACACACTTCTAGTGGGTCATAAGTGATGACTGAGAGGCATTATAGAGGTCCCTGATAAAAGGCATAACAGTTTTGGTGTGAAAAACAAAAGTGGCCTTTTGAGTTGGAAAGCCCTGTTTACAGGTAAGTAAGTTGCCAACGGTGAAGCAGTGCTGCTGTTCTTTAAATGAAGAGGGTTTTTATTGAGATTATTTATTGTGACAGTTGGAAGCAATAAAGCTGGGCACACACATGGGAGGCGTATCCAGCAATAGTGTGTGTGTGTGTGTGTGTGTGTGTGTGTGTGTGTGTGTGTGTGTGTGTGTGTGTGTGTGTGTGTGTGTGTGTGTGTGTGTGTGTGTGTGTGTGTGTGTGTGTGTGTGTGTGTGTGTGTGTGTGCGCGTGTGCGTGCGTGCGTCAACCGTCTCCAAAATGTACTATTTGTGTCTCTTGCCTTTTTATTTCTTGCTACCTCTCTGCCTCATAACATTTTTACCGTGCCATGTTTCCCACATTCACTGCCTACTGTGTGAGCTACATTTGAAGCTAAACTCTTTTTGGGTTTTTACAGATTTCTACCTGGAAAAATGGCAGTATTCCTTTAAAGTTACAACCTTGAAGATATCCGTTTGTGTTGTCTTTTGTAGCTCCTGTGTGGTGATGAGCAGTCATTGTTTTTGGGTGCGTTTGGCCTGCTATGAAAAGTTGTATTGAACTCATGGTGTGGAGTAAACAACTGGACAGAGATCACCTGAGAAGGAAGGGTCTCGTAAGCCTCAGTAAAGTGTGTTTATGTAGGGAAGAAGGGAAGGAAGGGAGTAGGCAGGTAAGGAGTTCAGTAAGTAAGGAGGTAAGGAAGTAAAAGTTAAAAACAAAACAAAAACCTGATTGTTTAAACTATGTCAGTATTATAATTTTAACACAGACTTTTGTATCAATAATCTTTTTGTGATATTCAAAAAAAATCGTGTGTGTGTGTGTGTGTGTGCGTGTGTGCGTGCCAGGGGATAATCTATTCCTGATCTCACACACTCACTCTTATGCTGTCAATCAAGCAGCCTGTCTCCATGGTAACAGCTCGCTTACCTGCATCCTATTCTCCACACCTGACAGCGAAGATTACAGAAACCTGGTCACCATATTCACTCAGTGTCATGTACGATGAATAGTAACGTATAGTGCAGACGTCCTTAAGCCCGAGGAAACCCATTCAGAACGCCGGGCTGTCAATCACACACATGCAGGTTTTTCCAGAAAACGGCTCTTAAAAAATTACTTTTATTTGTTTTGATTTTGACGGTTTTAATCTGACAGTTGCCATTGAAGTCACACCAGGGATTCAATTCATCGAACAATTGTACAAGTGAACACGGTGTGGTTTGTGATCATAGGTGGTGAGAGTAGAGTTGGGGGGGGGGGGGGGGGGGGGGCTGGCTTTGTCATAAGCTAATACGGAGTACGAGCTGTGTGATCGTAATCGAAACTGCGGTTTTCCGCTGATCGTCCATGAACAGTGACCGGATGACCAGATTAATTTTTCCAAATTTTTGCTGGTACTTGTTGAATAGTGAAACGTGAGATTGGAGAAAGTTAAATGGGTGAAGATGAATGAGGGAAAACCTTTGAGTAGTGGGAACAACATACAAATTTAAACAAATTGACTTTAGCCAGTTAATTGCCTTTTATGTTTCATTTATTTGGATACTGCCAAAGCATACTGAATTATTATGAGCCACATATATCTAAAATGTACTGTACGGCATCCGACATCCTCTGTGCCAGGACCCTCGGCGCTCTGCTGTTTCTGCCTGACTCAACTTCTTACTTTTAAAGTTGATTATTTGTATCCTGACGACAGACGGTTCCGTCTACAACATGTCCCTTTGTCTATCTGATTATTTTATTGCTGTATACCATTGACTTTGTATAACTTTGTATAATATTATAACTAGAAATACAAACACGCATACGCAACCTGTCTTTGCACAAGGCCACTATATTCTCAAGAGGAGGATGTTTGACCACACACACACACACACACACACACACACACACACACACACACACACACACACACACACACACACGGTTTAGATTTTCTTTTGTGTCAGTCGTTTCACCTTAACAATTGACACCTGCCTGCAGGCTCTTAGCCAAGTTGAAATCGTTTGATAATCCTCGCTGAAAGCTAGCAACAGCTTGTAGTATCCCACTAGATGTGCTCGACGGAGCGTGCGGCTACATCATTTGGTTGAAGTGTGCGCTCCTGTTGACTGGCACGCCACCAACACAGTCGGTGCGTTTTGTGTCTGCTTCCAAGGTTGCATTCAAATCAGCCTTTCTTAATAAAAGTCTTCTCGCAGTAATCCCATTAAGGGCCTGCTGCCCTGACACACTTGTGTGCCGTTGTGGGGGACGCAGCAGGTTTTGTGAATTGAAGCACAACCTCCACTTGATCATTATAATTACAAAATGAGCTGCCACAATAACAGGGGATCACCCCTTCCAATGATCCAGAACTATTAGCATTCTAGATTGAAAAATAGTAAACATGTTTTTCTCCTTAATTGGCGAAAAAGTTACTTACCATAGGATGTTAGACTTTTTATATAGCTTATTGACTAAATCTTTTAATCACTTTGGCCTGCAGGACGACCAAACTTTTTTTTAAACATGGCCTCAACAGCTGAGCAATAGTCCTGAATGGAAATATAAATAAGCAATTATTGTTTAAATCACTGGCAAGTGACTATGTTATATGGAAGCAGACCAATCCATTTCAACCTATGCAGCAATAAAAACAACAAACCCACACACTCCTCAGAGTAAAGTGATAACGGCACAGACGGCTCATTGCGTACACAAAGCGCTGTAAGCCTGCGCTGTGTCAAGTCAAGCCCATTCAACGATCCTGTGTGCTGAGGCTCATCTTTGCATGTACGACAAACGGTCGTTCCACAAGCTCCAAAATACACATCAAACATTGCGGGTGCTCGGTAGGAACGGTAGAGCAGACCGGGCAATTTTCAAATAATGTCATTATTATTTGCTTTTGATGAGGATTAACTCATCCAGGCTGCACAATGCTCAGCTGTCAGACGTGATCTATGTCAGCTGTCACTCTTTACACAGCATTACGGGTCGCATTAAGTCTGTGCTGAACTCTGGGTGTGTGTTCATGTGTCGCTTCATGTCTTACCAAAAGGACTGGCAGTCCCAACACACAATAGAGGCCATTATCCCTTCTCTCAGGGAATAACCGTGTGTGTGTGTGTGTGTGTGTGTGTGTGTGTGTGTGTGTGTGTGTGTGTGTGTGTGTGTGTTTGAACAACCCTCAGATCTGGTCATTGTCAGGGTTGAAGCATGTCTCCCTGGAACAGCCGCTCATCAGTGATTAGTTATCACTAAGCGAGGATCAAGGCTGCACTCTGACACATCAAGGCCGGGAACCCGCGCCGTGTTATTTATGTGCTGGAATAAAGGTGCCAGTATTTGCCTCCAGATCTATTCTTAGGAATAGTTTGGGTGTCATTAAAACGTACATTTCTTTTGATTGTTTTGAGCCAATAGCTTGCATTTGCTGAGAAACGAACATGCAGTATTAGAAACGCCGCTGTCGTACCTCGAATTCTTATTGTTCAAATGTGACCAGCACCAGCAAATAATGGTTGGTTATTAATAAAAGCCAAATAAAAAAAATTTAAAAACAACATTGCGGGATGTTGAAATATCTGTGCTCATTAGTTCACATGGTGCTGAATCGTTCCACACCACCAGCTGATTTATCATTGCTCTCCCTTTAACATTGTTGAACTAAAGAAAGCAGAAGCAGAGATATCTGTTTTATTACATGCACCTTCCTCATCAAAATCTGGCGTCTACATTACCCACAATGCAACCCACTTGCATGCATTTCAGGTGAAGACGCGTGCGCGTTGTTCTATCAGCAGCTAATGTGGCCTCGTACCACGAGCCTCCAGCAGAGATAAGGAGCAGGATGCAGACGATGGAATTCATTCACCAATTTGCTTTTTTTTTTGGACATTGTTTTTTTTTCGGTCGCTAGAATCAATAAAACCGTTCCCTTCTGTAGATGATTCACATTTAAAGCCGATCGGGATGGGAGAGACTGTACATTCTGAGCTTGTGGAATGCTGTTAATGTTAACCTGTGCAGGAAGTGTTGAGTTTCATCGATTGGAGTTAGTGCTCTGGAAATGTACATGACACCAAATGTATCGAGACAAAAGGTAAACCTAGATGAGTTGTATTTACAACAAACAGCAAATTAAAACAGAACAGGGAAGATTATAGCTAAAATATAATGAAATAGTAAAGTAATGTGAGTAGTAAAAGGAGGGTGAGGACTGAAAGAGGGTGAATTAGAAATAAGCACCTGTTTTTAAATGAGATTTGCTCTTCAGTTTGGGTAAATAGAAGTCCTGTCCATTAACCCTGACATAATAAATGAAGAAATTCTCTCTAAAACGAGTCATCAAGCCTTTGAATGTGCTCTGACAAAAGGATGTCTGAAATATAAAATAGTAACTTATTGAAAGCATAAAGACTCTTGACTCCATGCTTCAAAAAATAGCACATCTTTAGTGAATTAAATCTGTTTTGTTTTTGTAAATATCGCCCAGTTAACATGATGTAATGTGTTTAAAAAATATAGTTCCACAGCATCTCATGCTTCTGGCTACAGTCACACAGGCTGCTTTGTGCTCAAACCATGCCTGTACTAAAATGGCTTCTTAATTTAGTACAAAAATAACTTTTGAACTTTGTACCTCATGAACTCTGTTTGATCTCAACCAGCATCAGGGTCACGGCTCACTCAGCTCCAATGCTGATAAGCTTTCAAATGTACTTAATGCCGTTTGGCACGATGAGCTGGCAGAGTAGTTGTGACGAATCTAATCTGCCTTTTTTAATCTCACGATGTATTTGTTTAGCCTCAGCGTGGTTGAGATAACGAGGAGAAACATGACGTAGATCTGGAAGCATGTAAGAAACCACACGTGTTAGCCGTGTTGATTCTTCTGGGGATGTTGTGATGTCAGTGTTTTCACTTCCACTAGTGAAAGGACTTGGAATTCACTGTGGCCATAAACAAGTATGTTTTGGTTATTCTTCGTTTTCCCCAGGACAATAGTAACCTTGAAGTGTGAAGTGACAGATTAGTTATGCGGTCAGTTTGGTTCATTTTGGAGAACCGGCTCCTCCCAGCTCCGTCTTGTCTGCTCCAGCATTTGTCTTGATTATCCCATAACAGCATTGCCATATAACCCATGTTTGCTGTTGTGTAGTAAATACTCCCCATGGAAGAACATCACTCATTGAAAGGGTGCTCATGTGCAAACGCTGCTGTTGTACAAGAGCGGGTCACACTACTGTTGTTATTGAGCAGCAGTGTCAGTCATTTCAAATTGCAGTGGAATTTTTTCAAAGCGGTTTTGGAGTTCAGAGGGTTGATCGTATCAGATAAAGAAAGAGTCGAGAGGATCAGTTCCCAAATCATGACATCGTTTACCAAAGAAACACAAACTGCGCCAATATATTTCAAATTTTCACATTACACATAATCCTGTTATTAGATCAGGTAAGGCTCCATCCAATGATTTTTACCACTGTCATTTTGACTGTTTTTCTATTGTAATGTCAATCCAAATTGAATTAATGAACAACTGGAAATATATAATTAGCGAAAACGAAATTGTTTGGTATTTTGCTTGAAAAATGACACATCCTTTTTTTTTAATAGTTGGCAATTCATTTTCTGTTGATTGACTGATCGACTCAGCTCTATAGACTACTGTTAACGAGTCAAATACAACTGTTTGTATTGCTCCTAGCGTCGGTGGATGTTCTCTGAGGCTGTTGTGTGAAAGAGTTACCGGCAGCCTTTCAGGCAAATGTCAGGAGCCCCGAAATAACCTCTTTCCATCGCGATACCTTCCTCCTACTGGTGAGCGCTTCTGTTACTGCTGCCTGCTTCACGCGGCGTTACACTCCCCCGGCTTTGAGGATCATAAAGAAGAGTCCACACCCCCCCTCTGCTGTCTCCCCACAGGAGGAAGTTTAAAGGACGTGAAGCTGTTCTCATATTTGTTATCCTGTTGGTCAGAGTGAACGCTTCTGGCAGAGACTCGCAGACTCTTTTCACAAACAACCTGATGATGTTGGTCTCTCCTAGCAGGTCAGCTACGGTCAGTTTAGGCTTCATTTAATTGCTCAACACACACACACACACACACACACACACACACACACACACACACACACACACACACACACACACACGACTGAAGACATGCAGAACATAATGCGGAACAGAGAAATTTAGGGTTCAACAGAACGATACACAGTGTGTCACTTCATGTTTTGGTTGAGTAATTCCGATACCTTTCACACACACACACACACACACACACACACACACACACACACACACACACACATACATACAGACTCATGCACTGTTGTTGTCCCTCCTAAACAGAAAATCATGAAGGAACATTGACTGAGCAAGTCCTGTTCTCATAATCATAACTCTTCAAAATGTAAACGCGCAACTTGTGATCGGAGTAAAATTTGAAAGGACTGGGAGCAGCCACAGGGTTAGAAGAGTTCAACTTGAATGACAATATTTTGCAGACGAAGCATTGAGAGAGAAATTTGCAGTGGAAATTAAAAAATAGTTTTTCCACAGCTGTGTAAAGCTGTTATGAAGCAAAGGTCAAGACAGCCTTATTAAAAGTAATGAAGGTGTTTTTTTATTCTGCATCCCTGTATGCTGTAAACCAAAATCATCAGGTAGCAGGTTCATCCAAACACACCGGCAGGTGAGAAGATGCTGCCGCTGGCTGCTTCTGATGGGAAACCCTCTGAGCACAAGGGATGATGGGGATCAGTATCCAGAGAGAGAGAGAGAGAGAGAGAGAGAGAGAGAGAGAGAGAGAGAGAGAGAGAGAGAGAGAGAGAGAGAGAGAGAGAGAGAGAGAGAGAGAGAGAGAGAGAGAGAGAGAGAGAGAGAGAGAGAGAGAGAGAGAGAGAGAGAGAGGCTTTTAAGCTTGTTAGCATGCTGATGTTAGCATTTTTGTCAAAGCACCTCTGTGCCTAAATACAGCCTCTCAGAGCTGCCAGCATGGGTGTAGACTCTTGTCTTGTTTCGTTTCTTTCTTTTTTTTCTTCTTGACTCTGGGGTCCAGCAGAGCAGAACTGGTGTCCGTCTCTGTCTAATTAGCATACCGCCGAGCGCACGAATGGAAAAAAGAGGATTGGCTGCATGTCCTGACTGGCTGCAAATAGTTGAAAGATGGTGGAGAATGGAGTATCAGCTTACTACTGTGCTGTTGTTTTAATGGTTATCAGAATAGTGACATTATCAACACCACCTTCATCGTCGTCTTCTCCTCGTCGTATTTGCATCGTTACGCTGATGGCTTTGAGTCGGCGACACGAGCCTCAGCGCTTGGCCCACTGACACCAGGCTGACCTCTCACAGCGCCGGGACGTCTTGACTTGTTGAAACGGAAAGCTGCGACAGGAACAGAGGTGATCGGTGTCAGAAACTCACCTCCGCCTCCCTCGTTTTCTCCGTACGCCTCCAATGCGTCGGTCTCTCTCTGTGTCTCCGTCTCTGACTTTCTGTCTCATTGTGTCTCTGCCTCTCTGCTTGGTGATGCAGGGCGGGCC
>NW_027176263.1:157500-332500 GCF_023349555.1 Cebidichthys violaceus | reverse complement strand
CTTCCATTACCTTGTTTTTGACCTGTAAGTAAACACACACACACACACACACACACACACACACACACACACACACACACACACACACACACACACACACACGTCACAGGTTGAAGGTGGAATATTGCTCCAGGATGAATTGCTTCACCCAAGCAACAAATAAGTTGACATTTTTATTTTCACCATTCACAGCTGTACAGTATTTGAGCTTTTCCACTGAGCTGCCTTGATGGGAAAGTTCAGTCTACTCTTTAATGAAACCCTATTTTAATTGTAATCGCACAAAGGTGTTCATTGTGTTACCAGTTTTTACGTATTATTATACATTTAATTCCCAGCTTCTCATCTTGTTAACCCCACAAATAGACATGATGGGAACAGTTGAGCCAAGCTTTCTTTTTCATACCGTCAGTTGCTTCAGGAAGAATGAAAGAGAAAACCTGAAGACTATTTTTTTTTTGTTACATCCTCTCCACCCGTTACACATTAACACAGTGCATGATGGATCTATGAGGACGTGTCACCACTAACATCAACATAAATCAACGTCCTTCCTCAAAATGAGAAGAGAACCAACCGCGTCTGTTTGCTTTGTGCGCAGCGTCACTGGAGGGGAGCTGTTTGAGGACATTGTCGCCAGAGAGTATTACAGCGAGGCCGATGCCAGGTACAGTATGTCATCATGCTCACGCGTCAACGCGTCATGTTGCGCAACTAGTCATCTTTTCTGCTTAGGATGTTTTTGTGGCTGACGCAGTAACATTTCAGGCAAGTAGTCGGGTGAAAGTACAAAATGTTTTTCCCATTTTAAATCTGTGTGCTTCAGAAAAAAGAAGCAATGCTTTTGGTTTCTGGCACTTGTCTGAGGTTTATTTTTGACCGTGTGACTCAGGGCTTTTAAATTTAATTCCATTAATAAATAATGACTAAGCTGTCCCCAAGTTTTGAAACATTATTTTGGGCCCGTTGTCAGAAGTTGCAGTTGTTTTTTTGCAGTGCAGCACATTACCTGCGTGGATTGTGCAGACTAAACTTCATCTATTGCTCCTGCAGATTTTTGTTAGACATGTGGCGGTTAGTTTATTGAGCTGAACATTAAAATACAATTACATAAAAATAACTCCACATGAGCAAATAAAAAACATCAGGTCCAAAACGTAAAATTCTGTCAACACATTCATTACCCAACGTCATGTTCGAGCATCTTCAGCCAAGAATGAGAAATATTTTCTTGTCAGGCAGAACTTTGTAAATGATATTATCAGATAATCTTCAATAAAGGTTAGACTTTTTGAATACAGGTGCATATCAAGCTGACACTTCATCAAACGGAGGGATTTGGCCTGTTTGTGTCTGTGCTATTAAAAGCCCTGCCACACCTTGAGAGAGAACAGAAGAGAAGTCCTCTTCAAACACTTTCGTTTTTTAAGCTAATAGGCATCATGCACATGGGTGAACAAAGTAGAAGCATGGGCACTCAAAACTTCTGTCCACCTCTGAGTCAACATGACTCTTGACTTGACTTGACTTTCTTAACTTCATTTGAAAACCGAAAACACAAGTTGTGATCGACCATGGCAGAGTGAAGTCATGCGTTTATTATGTCCATCAAATGTATATAAAGCCAGTTTAAGTGGCACATGTCAATAACGTACATTCCTGTATGAATTGAATATTTGACGAATGAAAAGCACCGACTATTCTCTGATTTTATTAAGAACTTTAGTGCAAAAGATTAGATTTTCTGAGAAACATGAGTTTGTATGTGCATATAAGTTATCATATTGAATTATTGCCCAGTAAAAAACTAGCCTAGGCTGTCAGGCTCTAACTTTTGGTTGTCTAGACTCTAGAGGATGGACACATACACTCTGGACTCTTCTGATATTGATCTCTACATCAAGGACCAACTAAATTAAAGGAAAGAGGAAGTAAAGGCAGGAGAGATATGAGGTATGAGAAGTGCAGACTGGGCATGAGATAAAATGGGAGTAAGGGCAGCAGCAGTAAGTCAGGGCACTGCAGCTGCAGAACCAGGGAGGAGAATGAAACGTGGAATCCAGATTCAGCCTAATAAGTGTTTCTTTTGATTCTGTCTCACAGAGCGAGGACACTCTCCCCAAATCTGTCTCTGTGCACCCTCCTGACCCTGATGTCCCCTTAACTCATGTCAAGTTCAATTTAATATACACATAAATAATAGTGTTTTTTAACTGCGCATCAGACCAGCAAAACTGCTGATATGTAAGCTTAGGACAAGCTTACATAAGAACCCCACACACACACACACACACACACACACACACACACACACACTGCCTCAACAACACACAAACACACACACACACACACACACACACACACACTGCCTCAACAACACACACACACACACACACACACACACACACACACACACACACACACACACACTGCCTCAACAACACACACACACACACACACACACACACACACACACACACACACACACACACACACACACACACACACAGCCTCAACAACACACAAACACACTACCCGCTTCACATCCTTCCACACATCCATTCACATAAAAATTGCACCAAACTTTTCTCCCACACACACCTCTAATCCTCTTGTGCAACAACATGCAGATCAAAAACGGTGTCAGTGTGACATTACAGGGCTCTCGCAAGCTTGTGCATGAGTCATAAATATACCAGTTGTTTTTATTAATGGAGTGTGTCGCAATGAGCGAGAGGGAATTATCTCATGTTGCAAGTCACAGCTGGCATGTCGAAAAAATTGCAGGGATTTGCTCCCATTCAGCCACAAGAGCATTAGTGTCGGGTTATGCTGGAACAGACGTAGTTCATAAGAAGTGTTGTCCGACCGCGTTTTCTAATCAAAAGTGTAGATGGATAAAAGTCAGCAGGCGGATTAAAAAGCCACCCAAAATGAAGATGGATGAGATGCGTTGTTTAAATTTGGAGAAAACGATGCATATTTTCAGACACTAGTGGTGTTGTACTCTGTTGTTCACATGAAAAGGGACAGATATGGTTGTGTAAAAAAAAAAAGAAAAAAAAAAAAAGAAAGCTAGAGAGAGAAATTAAAAACCTGCGTACTTTCTCACCTCCACACACCCAGCCAGAAGAGGCGTGAGGTGGGTGTGAGTGTCGGATTGTCTGTTTTTTTTGGAAAGTTACAGAAACGGTCGGCCACAGCCCCCGCAGTGTCGTCTTTCTTTGCCTTTTCTTGTCTTTTCCATCTTTCCTTGGCCTGTGTCAACATGTCGCTCTCTTTCCAGTACAGAATTCCTCTGTGTTTTTGACCATGCTGGGAAAAGTTGAACATAAGTTGATTTTGGATTTTAGGAAGTCTCTGTTCTGCTTGACCTTTCATGTTGTATAAATAAATAAAAAAACACATTCATCATTCAAAATATACCCAAAGGACCAATAATGAGGACATTGTGTTAAGTTCAAATATTTGAAAATCCTCCCTCAACATGTTACATTCTACTCCTTCAGTCTCTTGTCATCCAGCTGTTGTGGATAAACAGATGTGTCTCTCCTCTGCTTCTAATCCCTCTCTGTCTCCTCCAGCCACTGCATCAATCAGATCCTGGAGAGCGTCAGTCACATCCACCAGCATGACATTGTGCACAGGGACCTCAAGGTGAGTTATCGTACACCGGCGCGGAACGCATTCTAGTTATTGCGCAGAAATAACACGTTGTGACTAAATTGGGCATTTGTGTGGATTAACAATGGGTCTAAACACACACACACACACACACACACACACACACACACACACACACACACACACACACACACACACACACACACACACACACACACACACACACACACACACACACGCTCGCACAGACGTCACAGCATGACGTTAAGAACCCCTTGGCATCATCCATCCCTCTCTTCACCTGATTTTTTTCTATTCCCATCTCCCTCTACGTCTGTGCCCCCTCCCCTCTACCCCCCACTTCTACTCTCGTCCCCTCTCACCTATCCCCCCCCTCCCCCCCTCCTCCTGCGCTGCTGAGGAGTGTGACGAAAGCAGACCAGCTGCTATTAATAGCGGGTCGGTGGATGAGATGACGGCCAGTGACGATTTCCCTCGCAGCAAGACTGTTCACCCCTAACAGAAAGCAGCAGCACTGTGACCTCCTCAGCTGTGTGGGTTCAGTTTAATAATATGCTGAATGAGGACAGGGAAGGGAGCTGAGATTGAAACACCTGGATAATTGCACCAGATTTATTTTACGACCAGTCCTTTGCTTTCATAGTCAACTTAACAATCTGGTCTATTACTTTTATGTGACAGTGCAAAATGAAACCATTATTCTAGGGTAAGTAAGACAAACGTAATTGGAAAATAAACAATTAGGTTTTGTGTGTGAGTGGGGTAAATGGACTTGTATTGCTTTTCATTGATTTTTAGCTTGCATGTGGATCTCGGTATCAAATGAAGTTGGACAGGGAAGAGTTTTAAAAAGACGATTATGATGACAGATGACAGACAGAGGACAGAAATGAATTATCGGTACATTAATTGTTAATGTACAACTCAGTTCTCATCGGGATCACAAAGTTTCTAAAAATACTAAATATGCCAGGTTGAATTTGGGGAAAGTGTCTGCAAGACATCTGGAATATTTCCCATTGATGAAATGAAGCAGCATAAAAACATTAAATTGATATATTCATGGATTCTATGATATATTTTACTCAGTTTAAATATTATGATACATAACATTATATTGCATGCATTAGGCAAATATTTTTGCCCAAATCCCACTTACAGTAAGTGCATTATTTCTGCGATGGCTTCAATGAAGAGCTGGAACAGGCGGATACAGAATATATATCAAAACTCTGAGACAGAGTGGAATAAGTTGATTTTCCAATTTTAAACCTGCAATAACTTGTAAACTCTGTTTTGTGTCTCACCGCTTTCATCGACCTGGTTTTCCAGCAGCACCAGGCAGCTGTTTCCAGTGAAAAAGCTCTAATAAATTAGCGGTCCATTACCTGTCCAGCACCAAATAACAAAGTTAGCGACTAGCTGGTGAACGTGCTGAGGCAGCAAACCAGATATTCAATTCAAATGAATGCTAATGTTTCTCTGTAAAAAGGCAACTATTGGCTAACATGTTAGCCACCGCAACTTTATAAATTATTTCATGTCAATGTTGTGTTTACAGCTAGGCTAAAAACAAATCAATTGTTGCTGCTTAAGGCTTTAATTTCTCTGAGAAGGATTCTTAGTTACACAACAAACCCTCCAATCATCTCACGGCTAAAAAGAAAACACCATCCTCGGGAGACCAAAAGTCACATCTGTATTGGAGCCATAAAATTACTAATAATGCTAGCAACGAGGGATGTGACCTCACACACACACACACACACACACACACACACACACACACACACACAGACATCATATTTTTGCCTCTCTGTCATCTTGGGAGGGCCACTCACTGGGGGGGGTAAAAACAAGAATTAGAGAGAAAGAGTTGAGCGCTGTTGGCTGATGGCAGGCTGAGTTGCCATGGTAACTGTAGGGTGAGGTCACCCGGCTGCTGCAGTGCCAGCGTAGGGACTCATTATGCCACCTCCCATCTATCTGTCTCTATCTGTCTCTCTCTTTTCTTCTGTTGCTTTCACTCCAGCTCACTGTCCCTGTGCAGTTCCCCCCTTTCTTTTTTTCCTCTCTCTTTCCTATTGTTTCAGCTTGGTTGATGGGAGGGATGATAGAAGGGAGGGATGATAGAAGCGAGGGATGGATACACCGATAACTAGATGGGGAGAGAGAGAGAGAGAGAGAGAGAGAGAGAGAGAGAGAGAGAGAGAGAGAGAGAGAGAGAGAGAGAGAGAGAGAGAGAGAGAGAGAGAGAGAGAGAGAGAGAGAGAGAGAGAGAGAGATGAGAAGAAACAGACTGTAGGCACAAAGACCTTGTCAGCATTTGAGGCGATGAGGACGGCTAACCACTGCAAAGACTTTTGCCCTCAAGACACACACAGCACAGATAGGTTCACCACCTTGGTAAAGAAAAATGTCTGTTTTCTATATACACCCCATCTTACGCCTGGAATTTTCACCTGGAGGGTTACATTATTTCGATTTTAATTTAGGGAGGAAGAGCTGGCAGACGAACGAGGTCCAAGGTCTAGGGGAGCAATGCAGGATGCTCTCAATAAGGCGACAGCCAAGGCCATCCGTAAGCCCTTCTAACTAGGCTAATTACTTATACCGTAAGAAGTCATTATTACCGGAGGAGAAGCTGACAAGCAGCAGCTCGGCCCCCGCAGTCGGTCGCGTGATCCTCGTCTTGCACGTCATCCCTCGATGGCATAGCCGGTAGATAAGAAGTGGGCCTAGTCATTTGGTGGACTTTTGGGTTTTGAAGCCTCGAGTTCGACATTTTTTGGCCGCCGTTTTATTGACTTTTCGCAACCAGTGGAAGGAAGTGACCATCTTTGGACTGGGGAGGAGTGACATAGAGACGCCGTATATGGCCGTTGTGACCTGTCAATCACAAGGTAGCCCCGCCCTAAAGCATACTCTGCTTTATAGTCTGTTTGACTCTAAATGGATCATAATTTACTAAATGAACATCATGCTGTATTGAACAAGACTTGAAACTAGAGATTGAGATCATAAATTCATATTTACAATGTTTACTGAGGTAATAAATCAAGTGTGAAGTAGAGTCATTTTCTTATAGACTTCTATACAATCTGACTTATTTTTGCAACCAGAGGAGTCACTCCCTGCTGGTGCCTTCCAACCTTCAGAACCCGATGTTGCCGCTTGCTCAATAGTCTCCCCAGATGAAACTGCTGTTTGGGCTCTGCTTTTTCTTATGTCTTCTTTACAGAGGAAGGGGTCATCTGTTGCCTTTTAGACAGGCAGCCTAAGAGGAGGCGGAGTCGGGTGACCTTTCAGCTTGCATTTACATCTGGCTGAGAGACAATCGTAGTGGGAGCCAGACCATCCCCACTTTTTAAATGCTGAAAATGATGGCGGGCGAAGTCCAAAAACACAAAAGCTGAAGTAGCTTTCAGGAACATTGATCATATCTCAAAAGGGACCTTGACAGAAATATTAACGTCCATGATTTCCCGTACAGCATTCCCCCCCCTTTTATTATTAAAATGTTCATGCATGTGATAACATTTAAAGCCTGTGAGGCTGTATGGTTAATGTGGACATACTGTTACAACTATCTGTCAAACCCAGGGCCTTCTTGCTGTGCGGAGAATAAACTGGCCAACCCTACATGATGTTGGAAAACCTAAATCGGGTAAATCGGCTGTGCAGTGCAACTATATCAGTAACTGACGCATTTCCTCAATTTCTTCTTCCTCTCACCTCAAGTGACATGATATAAAGAGATGCAAATGAGGAAGATGAGGAAGCAGCTAAGAAATCATGGTTAATATGTCCTTTAGCAGCCAAGACGGCGAACTCGCAGTAAATGTCTTTTGCATGACTGCGTGATCAGAAGGACAGTGTCAAACACGCCGTGTCAGATTCAGTGACAGCTGACTGAAAAGGTCTTTCCTTTGGGGGAAGCCTTTGTGGCCTGCTTGACCGAATCATGCCTCATTACTACTGTCTGTCATTGAGCTCCTGCAGCTCATCCAGTCATGCGGACACATGGGACATTTCCTGAAGGAGGGTTCATGCTTATCTCTTTTGCCCTTAATATAATTATTTAGTTGTCCCTATCTTTGCTCATATCTTTGCTCAAACTTATTTTCCTATGCAAACAATATTTGACAACCTGTTCTTATTAAATGACTTGTCTTTCTGAATTTCTCTGAATATTGAAGATCCTTTGGGGTTTTTTGAGTGTTGGCTTGAAAATAATTTAAATGAACTTGTGATGGATTTTGTCTGTTTGACATTTTACAGACAAACTAACAAAGGTTGCAGCCTGAGTGAAAACACCTCTCCCTAAAGAACTGTTTATCTCTGTGTGTCGCAGCCAGAGAACCTGCTGCTGGCCAGTAAGATGAAGGGAGCCGCGGTGAAGCTTGCAGACTTCGGTCTTGCCATCGAGGTGCAGGGAGACCAACAGGCATGGTTTGGTAAGAAATAACACTTAAATCAAATGTGACCTTATTATCTGTAATTATTCCACACAGTGTTTGCTTCATTATCACTGCTTGTGAAATAAGGAAGTATTAAATTAGTGTCGAGCCACAGTTTGTTTCAGTACAGTATGATAATAATAAAATACTCTTTTATATACTTTTTATTACTGTACAAGAGAACGTAAGCAATAAGACCATACAGTCAAGAGAAAGTAGTTTGTGTCTTTTTAAACTAAATGTGGTGTTTGTAGTTTAGTTATATTAAGATATTAATATTAGTTTTACATTCAAAACAGCAATAGATACAAGATAGTACTGTATTTTATTTAGTTTAAAAAGATACATCAAGAGGAATATAAGTAATGTTGACCTAATTTAATTAGTTTTTCTAAAACACTCGTACACAGATGTTTAAGCTTTTTGTAACCCTCGATACAAAGATCAGAAAGGCTTATGAACCCATAATCTTGCTCAAATCATGCAGTCATCAGAGAGAATACTGTGTATCCTTATTGCGGTGCAATTACATAGACCGATTTCACACAAGCCTCTTTGTTTTTATTTTCAGGTTTTGCAGGAACTCCAGGCTATCTGTCCCCAGAGGTGTTGAGAAAGGACCCGTACGGCAAGCCGGTGGACATATGGGCGTGTGGTCAGTTAGTCCACTTCCTGTCTGTTCGCTAATGTTCATTAGTATGATCATGCATTTTACATGTTTTTAGTATAAGTTTTATAGACAGGATGTTCATATATTGTGTGTGTGTGTGTGTGTGTGTGTGTGTGTGTGTGTGTGTGTGTGTCAGGTGTGATCCTGTACATCTTGTTGGTGGGCTACCCTCCCTTCTGGGACGAGGACCAACACAAACTGTACCAACAGATCAAGGCCGGTGCATATGACGTGAGTACTTCCCTCTTATGATCATGTAGTTTCCTTCTAATATGTCTGGAAACCATTAACATGACCATGATGCAGAATAGTTCAGTGTAGTGTTGTACAAATGCACATTACACTGTCTTTGTCATTACAACAGGTAAATATAGAGAAGTTTTGAGTTTGCATTAACTGGGTAACCGGGGGAATTGGTAAAAAAGGCTCCGGTTTCCTTCCACCACTAAGATGAAGGCCACTATTTGAGAATTTACAGTAATCATTTCACCCATTAATAATTAAAAAATATTGATTAGTGCAGCTTTGATAAATGCCCTTCCTCCATGGAGCTCATATTTGCGGGCTCATCCCAGGTCGGCTGATTGAGTGTGTATTTTGTAAATGGATCCATGCAGATGAGAGCTGAGGTTCGTCGCGCTCCATCTGTGTTCATTAAACTTGAATTCTAATACATAATCTGAATCATAATTTATTTGAATGGGAAAACAAGTGCAAAGCCTCGAGATACAGGACACCTTCAGTTCAAGTCTCATCAAATGACACGCAATTTCTGTCGTGCAAGTCATTTAGAAATTACATTTTAGTTTTTAATTGTTTGCTACTTATTGCATGATTTTCATTGAGCTGTAGGAATAAGTGATACACTATGACAGAGCGACAGGCTTATTTATCAGATCTTGTCATAGTCCTCTGGGAGATAGGAATTTATTAGCCGTATTAATTTCCATAATTGGAAGCAACCACATCTAATGAATGTGCATAATATGAGCAGCATTGATATGAAGTGACTGTGACAAGCACTCGTAATAATAATGTGAACTTCTTCAGCATCGTCACTGTCACTTTTCTTTCTTTTTGTCAGTAATTGACAACTGATACCGTAATGTTTGAAATAGATGTCTCTTGACACCTTGCTTTGATTTTTAGTAGTGACCATGTTTTCTGGCACTTTATGCTACTTGAATGGGGCGATGAGGGCGGCAGGTGTAGATTTGAAAACTCCACCTGTTAATGACTCAATGAATGTTTTTTTAATTTTTGTGTCTTAACATTGGCGTGACCCATCAAAGAGACAAATCCTTGCACCATTCCACAAAAAGCAAATTAATTCAAATTTGTGCATTGTAAACAGACTATGAGGACAACTAGAGACCATCTTGAGATTAGATCACAACGGCCGCGACGTTAAATCAGGCCAGGGGCGTAATGTAAGCGTGGAAATGGCCCCTTCCTACTTCCAGCGCCCTTGCTCGGAATACACCCATCATTTTGATCTCAACTACAACACCTGTAAAGTTTCGTGACTGGGTCTTGCGCGGTTGCGACTGTATCGCGTTGATGAAATCTGTCCACAAACAGACCGACAGACATATAAACACCTGGCAAAGTGGTCAAAACTGCTTCTGTGATACAGTAGGTGATGATGACTCAAGTTTAAAACAATACCAGCATCGCTGTCGCTGCTGATAATAAAGCTACTGTACTTACAAAAGACATTTTTTTACAAATGCGTGTTGTGGTTCTCAAAGAGTTTTCGGTCACACTCTGCGTGTATTCAGGTTTACTCAACATCATGAAATTATGATAGGATTTTTTTTTCTGCATAATTATCAGTTAATCAGGAATCAATACATATTCATTGGAAGCGAAAAGGAGACAGTAGATAATAAGAAAACTCAAAGATGCTAAATGGCAGTCAGCAGTTCAAAGAGGTAATTGCTGTCAAATGCTGAAAAAAAAGTTCAAATTCAAGTTCATGAATGCAAACCAAAACTCTCTGCTATTTGTTTGCTTTACAGTAATAATGATGTTAATCTAATAATCGTGTATTAGTTATCTACTAGTGTGTATTTAATGCTTCATACTTTTCGTCACCACAACCTTCCTTGTGGTTTGTGTAAATCTACCTGATCTGTTGAGGCGGAGGATTTTCCTGCAAAACTGACATTAGCAAATTGCGTGATGTTAGTACCTCTGTTAACATGTCTTCTGCTGTTATTTGCGTGATGTTAGTACCTCTGTTAACAGTTGTTCTGCTGTTATTTGCGTGATGTTTGTACCTCTGTTAACATGTCTTCTGCTGTTATTTGCGTGATGTTAGTACCTCTGTTAACAGTTGTTCTGCTGTTATTTGCGTGATGTTTGTACCTCTGTTAACATGTCTTCTGCTGTTATTTGCGTGATGTTAGTACCTCTGTTAACAGTTGTTCTGCTGTTATTTGCGTGAGGTTAGTACCTCTGTTAACATGTCTTCTGCTGTTATTTGCGTGATGTTAGTACCTCTGTTAACATGTCTTCTGCCGTTATTTGCGTGATGTTAGTACCTCTGTTAACATGTCTTCTGCTGTTATTTGCGTGATGTTAGTACCTCTGTTAACATGTCTTCTGCTGTTATTTGCGTGATGTTAGTACCTCTGTTAACAGTTCTTCTGCTGTTATTTGCATGACGTTAGTATCTCTGTTAACAGTTGTTCTGCTGTTATTTGCGTGATGTTAGTACCTCTGTTAACATGTCTTCTGCTGTTATTTGCGTGATGTTAGTACCTCTGTTAACATGTCTTCTGCTGTTATTTGCGTGATGTTAGTACCTCTGTTAACAGTTCTTCTGCTGTTATTTGCATGACGTTAGTATCTCTGTTAACAGTTGTTCTGCTGTTATTTGCGTGATGTTAGTACCTCTGTTAACATGTCTTCTGCTGTTATTTGCGTGATGTTAGTACCTCTGTTAACAGTTTTTCTGCTGTTATTTGCGTGACGTTAGTACCTCTGTTAACATGTCTTCTGCTGTTATTTGCGTGATGTTTGTACCTCTGTTAACATGTCTTCTGCTGTTATTTGCGCGATGCTTCACTAAATGCATGCAACGAGGAAAGAGAGAAGCACCTTGCAAACACTCGCACATTCAGAGTATTTTATTAAATATACTCTTTTTTTCAGATCAACATATAAAGGGCAACGTGAGAAAAGTGCATTTCAATTTCCATTTCTTTTAACCCACATAACTGACAGAGCCACTCTGGGCTAAATACCACAATAAGGTCCAGTCTCCAGATGTGGTGGTAAAATACTCCTGTTGATACATGCTCCTCCTCTCTGCTTTACTTCCTG
The DNA here is from genome assembly GCF_023349555.1 of Cebidichthys violaceus. Classification (NCBI taxonomy): domain Eukaryota; kingdom Metazoa; phylum Chordata; class Actinopteri; order Perciformes; family Stichaeidae; genus Cebidichthys; species Cebidichthys violaceus. The sequence goes on along the minus strand of NW_027176263.1, from coordinate 320,395 downwards.
GTGTTTTAGCACATTTTACAGATACAAGGCTCCAGAGGCTCTGCAAACTCACATTTCTTATGAATTAAACACAAAAAAATATATATAATGCATTTGCATATGCATGCGTGTTTGGCCAGTTGTCAAGCCAGAAGGATAAAACGTTCAATGACGGCATAAGAACAGTGATATACGCTCGTAACATTTCTCTTTGATCTCTTTCAGTTTCCTTCTCCAGAGTGGGACACAGTGACCCCCGAGGCCAAGAATCTGATCAATCAGATGTTAACGATTAACCCTGCCAAGAGGATCACTGCCGACCAGGCCATCAAGCATCCCTGGGTCTGCGTAAGTCACACCCGTCGTCTTCAAAAGAAACCTTTTCCAGCATGTAAAAAACACACTGGTTTAGATGTTCCTGCCTCACAGAGTTGCATTGTGAAACATGTTGGGCATTTCATTTTTGGCATTGCTTTACAAAACAAAAGCACCATCACATCTAATAGGCTAGTGTTAGAATCATGGACTGCTAAACACAAAGGCCTACATTGTGTCCTCGAGCAGAATTAGTAGTTTTGAGTTGAGTGAAACTCACTTTAAGCCCTCAGGTCATTTATCTCACACACAGCTTTAGACAACATTTGGATGAAAGTAAAACGTAAGACCATGACCACAGAGATGTGTGGTTGAGATTGGCTGACAGGTCTCCATTAAACTCAATAAACAAATGGAGAAGTATAGTGGGAGAGGCTGCTGGCTCTGGATGTACTCTCTCACACACATCTTCTTCTTTTAATGATTTGCTCAGTATTACTCAAAATAGAGTAGTGGGTCTCCAGAAGCCAAAGTAGAAAAGTAGATGATCTTGGTATAGACAAAAAAAATATAGTAGTGGGAGGCGTCCTAATATAGAAAATAATCGACTTGGCTGAAGAAACAGGATGCACAACTTTGCGCTCTTTTATAGGACCCCTTGTCACTTGGAATCTATTATAAAGGAGTGAAATCAGTGTGTTCTCATCTACATTGACATGGTGACACATTGAAGTTAATCCATAACGTTGTCTCTCTTCTACATACAGCAACGCTCCACTGTGGCCTCCATGATGCACCGTCAAGAGACTGTGGAGTGTCTGCGCAAGTTCAACGCCCGACGAAAACTTAAAGTGAGTATGGACACACACACACACACACACACACACACACACACACGTCCACCTTACACAAATCCTTATGCTGTTTATTTTTGTGTCTCTCTAGGGAGCTATCCTCACAACAATGCTGGTGTCCAGGAACTTTTCAGGTGAGCCTTGGAAGTGATACTAATCAAAATCAACAATCTTAATGTGCCGATAGACTTCAGGTCCTGATGCTGTTGATGATTCATATTTGAATGAAGCCGTACAAACAAGGACCCTGATTTAGAGAAACTGAGCACTTTTGTCACAGAAAAGAAATCTCTTTTGTCATTATATTTAATAATAATAGTGATAGTGATGTGTGAGCTTTATAGGTAATTACTTATTCCTCATCTGAGATCTCATTGAGGCCAAATACGTCGCTGTTGTTCTTCTACTGTTCTCTAAATAGTATATTTTTATTCTTGTTCACGTTTGCTCGTTGGCTCGGTCTGCTGTTTTGATTTTGCACTTCAGGGGTTTGGCTTGGATTTCCTCCTCGTAAGCAGTTTGGTGATCGAAACACAGTTCACTTTTGATCGAACACCCAATTTGTAGGCTAGACAGTGGCCTCGCAAGCTAATGCTTCAATGCTGCTGGCCCTGTGTTTATATGCATTCGCATTAGTAAAGCAGCTCCCGTGGATCACAGCCAACTACTTTCTACTGGTCGAGATTGATCTTAACTGAAGAAAGCAGGCGAGCCAGACCTCTAAAATGCTTTATACATAACTGCAGGCATGTTTATCAATGCGTGTCAAAGGAAATAAGAGAAGATTTCCCATCTGATCCTTATAGACAGGTATTAGGTATCAGAGAGAATCTGGTCTTCAGTCTGCTCGTATGACACTTTCTGGAAACCCATGTTTTGTCATTCTTCTGTAAAAGTTAATCAAACTTTAAGAAATCCAGAAAATAAAAAAAGGCTGTCAGGCTTCAGTGAGGCTCTCGTTCCACCTGTGCCTCCGCATTGAATCCCTCTCTGTCCAATAGTGGGACGGCAGCATACCAGCCCTGCCGCTACCACCAGCACGGCCGCAATGGCACAGGAAGGTACGTCTGCTTGAGGGGGCGTTGGTGTCGGCTACTGCCAACTTTGTACTCGGGCTGTTGGCATGTGGCCTGGGCTGCTTGAACCCCTCCACCTGCTGCCTGCTGCCTGCACACTGATGAACCACTTCTGAATGGTCGTCATTGCACTGGGGCATCTTAACACACACACACACACACACACACACACACACACACACACACACACACACACAAACGCACAAACGCACACAAACATGTAAATAAAAAGACAACAAGCAAAGCTCAGCTCTTGACCTCCCCAGTACTGCTGCGTGTCTTGATGCTTTAATGAACGGAGCCCCTCTCATGGACTGGCTATTTAATTTCCTCTGTGGAAATCAACAGCCATTTAACTGACACCCAGCATGACCCTCTGGCATCCCTCCAACTACCGCAGCTGCCACCCAGCAAAGCTCGGTTTACACATCTCTGCATTAACACAACTTGTGGATGCTGCATATCTTTTTCCTCTGCAGCATAAACATTTAACCTTTTTATAATACAAATACAAAATACAGACCCGCCAGCCTATCCACAGTACTCGGCTGATGCCCAGTCGATGCCTGCCTGTGCTCGCTGCAACCTTCCCTCCGCATGGCTCAGGCCCTAACAGCCAGCCAAGCATGTTTATGAGCGTATAGCACAGCACAGAATGCCAACCTGCATGGGAAGCTGCATAAACAGAATGCACAGTGTCCTTTGTTATCTATTCCTCTTTGTCTCCTCTCCCCTGCCTGCTCTGTTTTATTTGTGTGAAGAGAGCCTAAAGGCGTCAGTATGCTTCAAACTTTGTAGGATCACCAAACGGACTCTAAAAACCACCTCCCCTCAGAGCTTTCTGACGTTTAATTTATGGGGGCTGCATCCAATATTTGTTACTTTCTGAAGAGGTCAAAACTTCAGCAACACTTGGTATAAAAAACAAACTTTATTTTTGGCTTGTGGATCTTCCATTTTATCTAAGATAAGGACTTTTGTAGCAGTAAGATTACATCAATTCCTTGTATGGTCATGCTAACATTGACTATAAATCCACATTCTAAAACTGACATTAAAAACATATTTCACATTTATGTCACCTTTTTCACACCTGTTGAGTTTGCACGTCTGCTGATAAAGGAGATTGCTTTACCCAAAATTGTAGTGTGGCACACTTTCACAAACATTTGACACTATTTGTTATATTGTATATTCATTGTTAGAGTCTTAAAAATGTCAAAGCTAGGATGAAATAATATTAGAGTGATGAGATACATTTATAAAAATACACAAATGGAGGATTTGGAAATATTAAAGTGCTTATAAAACACCAATAAACATTTGAGATGTCCTCTTTTATTTAAATACACTTCCAAATAGCTTCTTTTTTTCTGAGAAAATTGACATTATTACCTCTTTGGCTGGGCTTTACAACTTTTATGCCTATCTTAAAGAAAGAAAAGAGGAATGAAATGTGAAGATTCAATGAAATATTCCCATTAGTTAGATGGCACAACCACGTCCCATTGAGCCATACTGTGATTATTCATCGGTGTCGTCCCTCTACTGAGGCAGGCTTCCAGCCGTCGTACAGACTACATCGATTGAAGCATACTGAACCCTTTATAGGTGATTGTCAGTCACGTGACAGGGCGAGCTGCTTGCTTAAAGGCCGCTCATTCAGGAATTAGGGTTTCGATTGACAAGTGGATGCTACTCCGATAAGTTGTTAATAACGGATTCATCTTGTGACTTGATCACAATTGTTAAATTTTTTTTTTTTTTTACGGAGTTACATACAACGTAAAATGTAAGAACTTGGTTTTGAATTTGCAGCGATGATGTCCTGAACTTGAAGGTTTCTGCTCAGTTTGATAACTGTTGTGAATGCATTCCTCGGCTTCCTGTTACGATAAAGACTTTGAAGTGGATGCTGCATGTTTTTAAGCCACCGTCATCGCATGAACCCACCACCTCTGTGAAAACGATTTAAAGAATGCCATTTAACACACAGTGAAAGCCTGACGGGTGTTTGTGCCAGTTGTCATCTTCAGTTTTCAGTTTTGTTTTCCATTCAGATGTTGAGATGCGGGTATTAAATACATTACTGTTTTCTTGCCTTCTTCATTGCCCTCCTTCTTACTTTATAAATGGAAGGTAAGGGAGGATCATTGGAACATGACACAAAAATTGGGTGTTTATACAATAATTTGTGTGCTTATTCTTAATCTATGTTTGTGTGCATGTTTGTATTCAGTTGTGTGTTGGTTTCCTTGATATGTAATAATATGTATAACTGGTCAGACATTCAGTTGCATGCACTTGCTATAATGTCAATGTAGGCTAACAGACAGTAAAACATGAACTGGTTAGATTACAGTGGGTGGCGTTTGATATGTCAACAGTTTGAATGTTTGTCGACTTTCTTTTTCTAACTGCCACTTTTCACAAAGTCCTTCATTTGACCAGTGTTGGCTGTATCACGTTAAAATGAATGAATTTATTGCAGTGAGATAGAAGCACCTCATGGGTTCAGCAAGTAACTAAGTCACTCTTTTAATTCATTCATATTTTCTCCCTTGAGAAGTTCAGGATGAACCCTGAACCAAGATCAGTTTATCACTTCTCTTATGTTGTGTTCTTTATGGAGCGGTGCTGAAATGGATGTTGGTGTTTTGTGGGCAAAGGGGCTGCTTTCTGAATGTTTACTGTTCTAACTGCTCCCAAAAGTGTTGATTGTATGGAGGATGATTTTACCCGAAAAGAACGTTCAAATAGAAAACTTTTAAGTTTTTTGTTGATTACAACCATGAAAATGTTTGGCTAAATAAATGTTCATAAAAAGAGAAAGTAAAGTAAAGTAAAGGGAAGGGGAAGGTCCTCGTGGTAAAATAGGAATATGAGATAATAGGTCAAATTATTAGATTGAACATTTTAGGAAATCCAAACTCATGATTTTGACCTAGTATCACATCATTTTAACTTACTAGCTCATATTTTTTCACTTGTATGTTGATAATGTAATGTTGAATTTTTTTTTATGTACAAGTTCTCTCTTGTAGGTCTAGTAAAGTGCAAGGATTATCTTATTAACACGTCACAAAGTGCTCCATATTACAATTTTGACTTTCCACAGTAACTCAAACATTGTTCTCAGTATTTTTTTTACAAATTCTATTTTACATAGTTTTTGTTTTTTTTCTTCTCTTTTTTGGTGGATTTCTGATTCCATACAAAACATCAACAATCTCTTAAAATAAAGTTGTGGGAGTTGGGGGGTTTTATTGGCTCTATAACTAAATCAGCGTGTGTGTGTGTGTGTGTGTGTGTGTGTGTGTGTGTGTGTGTGTGTGTGTGTGTGTGTGTGTGTGTGTGTGTGTGTGTGTGTGTGTGTGTGTGTGTGTGTGTGTACAAACCAAAAAATACAAGGAAAAAGGGGAAAAAAAACAAACATGAATTTGCTCCAAAGCAGTTATTTTAATTGTAATAATAGAATGGTTTTTTTTCCCATTTTCAGTTTGCTATTTATCTATACAGTGGTGCAGAAACAATATGTGAAATCCGGTGGACACTTCACCTGATAAATGTTTATTGGCCCATTATTTAGCTTTAGTTTGTCCTGCTGACTGAGCGATCTCTCTGTTTGTTGGACTCTTCTCACACTGTGTCCTTACTGTCTTGTCTCTCTTTCTTTCAGCATGCAAAACCTTACTAAACAAAAAGTCGGACGGTGTGAAGGTAAGTTTTCTGACCCGTGAGGGTTTTATTGACTTTACTGCTCCTGTCTCTCTCTTTCTGTCTTCTGCTGTCCCTCTTTTTGTCTGTCACTAATAACATGTATCTTTGATATTATTAGCATGTGGAAAAGCATTATGTTCTTTTAGTTGATTACCTTTGTGCTCTGGTGCTCCATTGTTTAAGATTCTTGTGTTTTAGGGAAAAGGATTGATAAGAATAAAGGTGGGGCACAGGTAATACAGATGTGAAAGTAAGGGAGATAAAAAGACCGGTAGGCTTTTAAAATGCTGTTTGTTTTCTACCGCCAGGTTTTCTTTGATTCACAGCGATTTGAGCAACCATCGCGTCTTGGTGGTCACTTTGTTTTAAGCGACGGTCAGCGTCATGCATGCAGTGAAGCGCCATGATCAACAAGGGCCAAAATAAAATTCCCAGTACATACAGTAACTTAAACAATAACTAAATCTCCAAAACATTCTACGAATAAACTGCACCTCCAATGATTTAAATCCTTTAGGTCTCATTTAAATATTAACTGCCTCTATTGTTTTTGCAGCTGATTCTTTTTTTTCTTCTTCTTCTGCTGAAGCCCTCTTAGTATCCCGTTGTCTCATCTTTGTTCCTGTGTAAGCTTGTGCAGCTGTTTTGTTTTTCTCTCTTTCTGGGATCAATCTGGCAGCTTCACTTTTTTACTATTTTGACGAGTTCCTTGTTTCCCGATGACCCCTTATTCTTTTCCTCCTCCTTTCCATTGCTGTCTGTCAGAAAAGGAAGTCCAGCTCGAGTGTTTGTTTGATGGTGAGATCGGCTCTGTCGTTTTCGTTCATTTTTCATTCTTTGTCTCTCTTCGTCTTTTCGAGGCTTTATTCCCCCCTTCGGTACTCCCTCTCTCCTCTCTGTTTCATCTGCTTCTTCTTTTCTCCTTCTGGGCAGAGATGTATGAGGCTTTTGGTCTTGTTCGATTTCTGTTGGATTTCCTAACTCCATCCAACATCCCTGCATCCCCTTCTGCCATAAGTGCCACCAAAACCATTGCAGCTCCTGACAAATAACACACACACACACACACACACACACACACACACACACACACACACACACACACACACACACACACACACACACTCTCACCGCATTCCAGTTTTCTTCTTCTGATGTCTAAGCGTTTTGGCTTACTTACCAACATCCCTGACCATCACAGGACTGAGAGTCATTTTAATCACTGTAAACATCAATATACAATCATTTTCCCTGTTTTCAATTATTGTATATTCATTGTACCCTCATTATTTTTCATTGAGAACTTTTTTTTTTCTCCCCCTACCTGTAAATAGAACGTCTGCAGATAATCCACACCTTAAATTACTAACAGTTCAGGACTGATATACAGATTAAGTGATGTAGACAAAATAACAAGGTCAAATACATTTAAATTTTAAGATCATTTTAGTATTTCCTTAGTAGTTTGGTCTATTTATCTTATCTAACTGATTAGTTACACTTTTAGTTTAATGTATTTTCATTGTACTGCTAGAAATATAAGCCTATAAACAGTACGGTTTGGTATCTGATACAATACACACAGTTTCAGTTCTGCTACCAAAATGATACTTTCGATAACTTACTTTGAGAAATATGTTTTTTTGCTGTTGTACAAAACCCTTTTTTATTTAACAAAAGAAGCCAAACCTCTCCAATATGAAATGTTGTCTAAACGGAAGCAGCCATACAGGAACTACCTAAATATAATGTAGTCTAAAATGGATCGAATTTTGATTTAAATCAAGCGATGTGCGAAAACATTGAGGTTTGATGCTTAGCCCTAGTAAACTGCTGTTCTGAACTTTGTAATTCTGGTTCAACACCATTTTTGGGGGCTGTAGGGGAAAACTTTTCACACACAAGCAGCTTTGTTTCAACAGCACTGAAATAATACTCAATAGTTACCAAGTATGAATGTGTGTCAGTGGATAAGACAAAGTATGTGTCCTTTTCCTGAGGCAATGAATACCATAAAAGAGCCGAACAAGCTTGCATGTCAAATCCTGAAACGGTTCTCTCTAACCCTGTATAACAAAATATCAAGGCCATAGAAAATGAGCAACACTAACAAAGTCTTAGTAGTTGCCTCATAATGCTGATGATCACTGCATATTTGTACTTCTTGAAGTAGTGTGCCGTGTCGGCCTCAGTGTTGCGCATTAGATTTTCTGTTAGAAGATGTTCCTAGTGAGACCACAGGGGTATTCGCTCGTCTGAGAGTGTTAGATAAACAGCTGAAAAACCTCCCAGGGCTCTGCTCTTAACCTTTCATTTACCATTCGTCCACCTCTTAACTTTCCTGTTGGAAATACTGATTTGCATTCAAGAAGCTCTTCTTTCTCCTTCCCCGGCAGTTAGCCTGAGGATGAAGGGAAGGTCCAGCTCAAAGTGTTTTTCTTCTTCACCTCACACATCCCGTTTTTAATCCGTAGCTACAATCCACACCTCTGTTGTGCAGCTGAACCGCTATCCTGGCTTGCCGGTTCCAACAGCACAAGACAAAAATAATTGTTTGAGTGAGCAAGAAATATAATAATACAGGTGTACTCCCGAATTTAGTATTGCACTCCAAAAACACTACCACTTTCACAGGCTTTGTATAATAATAATAATAATAATAATAATAATACGAACAATGAGCAGTAAATTGACCTTTACGTGTAAAATCTGTGAAGTTCCCCTTTAATACATAAACATTTTTTTGCAATTATTGTGCGTATGAGGTCATTTTTGTTTTGGTTCTCATAAAGTATTGCATGAATTACATAAATCAGCACAGTACTTTACTTACACCCATTGCAAATACATCTCAATACCTTCAAATGTACTTACAAACATGTCTTTCATTAAATCCATTTATTTCCCAGGAGTACAGCCAATGACCTCATTTTTTAGTTTAATTAAAACACATGTTGTGTGTATACTCTGGCGCAGCAACGTGAACCACTGCACGTGCCGAGAGAAATGTTCATTCAGTAAAACAGAAGCGGACTGTGCAGGGGGCCGTGTGAGGGTTAAGGTGAACTTAGCAGTTGTAGTCATGCTGAAGTGGTTTTGTGTTCTTTAATATTGTCCTTCCCACTCTTGCATGAGTCAAGAGTGGGGAAATGAGAACATATCAGAGGAAAACCTGTCATCAAGGCCTTTCACTGCATGCACAGACCTGAGCTGGTAACCATTATTCTAAACTTATTGTCTGACTCGGTTACGCATATGTTGGCTGTGCTTCTGCCAGAAATGGTTCACCGATTTCTGGTGTCTGTTTTTTTTGATTTTTGAATCCCAGCGGATGTTGATTCACCTATTTGTGAAAGTGCTGGGAAAATCCTTAAAATCCAATCTGAAGATATGTTCACTGTTTTTAAAAAAATGCATGTGCTGACTAACTGTTCTGTATTTTTACTTTTGTTTTTAATGTTGTGAAATGTCTGCAAAAGTTGTAGACGGTAAATGCCGGAACTCAGCAGGACGCTGGACCCAAAGAGTCCTTCAACCACTCAGTACACGGCTTTATAATAGAAATATGTAAAAGTGTCAGCTAAATAAGTCAGTGCACGCACATAGTGGTTTTAGCAGCACACTAATCTGTTTCTACTAGTTCCTGATGATCAAAAGAAGATATTATTTTGAAGCTACATGCACAAAAGGCTTAGGAGAATATAACAACAACTGCCCTTTTTAAAGTGCACAAGGCAGCAGGGTTCAGATGATTGACATAAATATCCAAATAAATCCGTTTAGCATTGAACCCCACTCCCACATTGTGCCCTTTTTAAATGCCACACACACAATACGTGTATCTTTTATATTGGCCGTGAAAATGGCTCTATTCCTTGTCGACCTGAGATTCCCGTAGTCTGGTTTATGGTTCAGGCTCGGTGGGAGCAGTGGGAGTCATTCTGTGTTGTGTTTCTTTGCCCCAGTCGCAGGGAAACAACAGTAAAAACAGTGTAGTAAGCAGCAGCAGCACCAAAGACAGCAGCATGTCATCTTCAGCACCAATGGTACCTCATCTCTATTTGGTTTCTCTCATGTTGCTTTTTTCTTCTTTTTTTTTTAACGGCATCATTTCATTGTTTACATCTTTTCAGTGTTTAGTTCAGCCTCCTCCTCATCTTTCTGTGTCACACCCCATGTAAAGGGAAATCTTTTTTTTCTTCTACTTTGTCCCCTCTCTCGTGCCTCATCCTCTGCCTCTTTGCTTCTGTTTTGAACACAAACTGTGGTGTTGGACGTGGATTTGATGACTTTAAAATTGAACGACTGGTTTGTGCCTTGGAGTGTCTCTCCCGGCTCGTGTTTTACCCAGACCTCCCGTGGACACGCCCATATATATATATATATATATATATATATATATATATATATATATATATATATATATATATATATATATATATATTTACACAGTGCGCTACGCTGACAGGTAGACGAATGACTTTCATTTTGCGGAACAACAGCAGGCCCTTCAATCATGTTCTGCCCAGCCGTTTCCTGGTGACTCATTGTTGATGGTTTGCCTTTTTAAGAAGAACAGGTTTATGTCAATTATTTGGAAAGCAGAGCTCAAGACAGATTGAACCTCTACTACATCAAAGGACATTTGTTTTTCCAAATTGCTCTTTGATATGTGAATCGTGAATGACGAGGACTTCTGGGTAAAACAGGAGCTGGAGAGGACGGGTGACAGAGAGACATCATAATTGTGAGGATGCAGCCCCTGTGTTCATGTATGTGATGGGATTCAGCCATATATGCTGTACAACATGCAATAAAGCTAGAACAATGCTTTCCCCAGGTTCCAAACATGGCGGGACAGACGTCTACAAAGTCTCAATTTAATCAGTAAAGTCCACTGTTACTGTTTTAGTAACTGGCCACACAGCTAGATGCCAAACTAGCAAAATTAAACACTGAGGGAAGGCATAGAGCGTTAAGCTAAGGATTGGTTCAAAATGTTCCACTCTAGATTCCCCCATAATCCCTTATGTCATGGAAGGGGCTGGATGTTCTGAAGTTGTAGTTCCTGGATCTTTGGTCCAGTGTTGATTGTATATCAGGAGACGGACGGACTGACCGGACCAGTACACTGTGGGTTTGTTTTCTAAACAAGGAAAGCGGTACATGGAGCTCTTGAACTTGCTTTGTGCTGAATGTTTCTGTGGCAGGGTCAAGGATGAGGATGAGGAGTGGATACGCACACACACACACACACACACACACACACACACACACACAGTCACTCACACACAGTCACTCACACACAGTCACTCACAGAAACCCTCCTCCTCAGTCGAGGCCCTAGCTGGTGAATCTGGGTTTAGCTGTTCTAGGTCTTCATGCATTTTGGAGACTCTTAACTTATCCTGTAGGCCACGTTGCTAAAGACAGACTGACACTGAGCACCTTGACATCTACAGTGATATCTTAAATCCACATCAGTGCTCCTCAGCCTCTGTACTGTGCTTTGTTGTTTTGGTGTGCGCACATGCATCTGTTTTGTACGTCTGTGGTCACTGAGTGCGTTGGCGTTCCCTGGCATCCTCCCTGTTGCCCCCTTACACCCCCCACTCTATCGCCTCCCTGCATGGTAAAGTGTCTCCTACCTCCCCCCAGGAAGCCCAGACAACTGTCGTACACAACCCAGCTGACGGCACCAAGGTAAGCCTTCCTTCTCCCACCACTAGCCACTGGCCACTAACACTCGCAAGTAACTCGTGGAGGATTTCCTCTAGATATACTCCATACATCGCTGTCGACTGTAACGATGTTGACTCTGTGCGTTTCATTGTGCGCCTTATGTGAGCTGGCCTCTGTCGGTGTGTTTTGTTACGTCTCTTCCTGTTTACCAGGAGGGAGTTCACAGGAGGGTCAAATCCTGTGAACTCTCCAAATCTGAAAGCAGATCAGTCAAGCTGCTGCTTGTAGAGAGAGTAACTCGCACTTAAATCAATGGGAAGGTGCACTTTCATGGAGCCACTGGAATAAATGAAGAGTTTCAGTGTTTTATTATGATCAGTTATTTGATTCAAATCCAGGATTTAACAAAAAGTGAAATTAATAATGAAAAAAATTATATTACAAATCCATCAAGTCCAACTGGTCAATACTAACAAATTCCAACTCTGTTGGTTAAAAGTCGGCACCTGATTTCGACTGGTTGGACTGTGTAGTGTTGACAAGATTATGGATTTGAAAAAGTTTGATAAACTGATTGCAATAACGTAAACACAAGAGCAAAATGTAATTTATTCAATTACATTTTATATAATATTAATAAAGTCCAAAATCACAAACTACAAAATGTGCAAAACTAAAAAAATCAGGCGAATAGAACTGTTCCAAGCACAGAACCTTGTGGGACTAACTCTGGTGTGCATGCACAGATCGATCTGATGAAAAGGATGTAAACAAGCTTAATGCGCTTCCTTTAATGCCAATTAGATTTTCCAGTCTCAGTAGTAGGATGTGATGGTCAATGGTGTCTAATGCAGCACTATGGTCTAACAAGACGAGTAAAGAGAGAAGTCCTTTCCCAGATCACTTGTGATTATCACCAGTGCTGTTCCTGTGCTTTGATGCGCTCTAAATCCTGACTGAACATCTTCAAATAAACTATTGTTCTTGATAAACTTGCACAAATAAACACGTTTTACTAAAAAATAGTTTAGTATTTCTCAATTATCAGTGACTTCAACGATAACAAGCTCCAGTTTTACAAAAACAAAAAATGCAAAAGTCTTTATTCTTAGATGAAATTCATTTTCCCCCACCCTAAGTCATTAACTTGACTGTTTTAATACATATGTGGCCTTTGCTGTGTGATGAAGCAGCACTGCTACACCACACAGTGGTTATGAAACATGAGCCTAAATAGTCAAATATTATTTATCAAAATGAAACGATGTAAGCACTAAAAATAAGCATGCATTGACTATCCGGTGAGGCGCCTCGACTGTAAAACACTTTGGGAAACCCAGAAAGAATGCAAACTGTGAAAAGTATATCTTCAGAAACTCTGACCTCTGACTAAAATGGGAACCCTCCACCATGCTGCTTGTGCTGTTGAAAAATACTAGCATCACTAGACATTCAAATGCCAGTGCTGTTACACAATTATCTTTACATTGACACTTTTTTCACAAAGACTTGCTTCTTCTCGGGGGGCGGTTCCACACTTATCATGCACCCACAAACTCCTTCCTGTCACAATTAGTCACACGATTACAGATTGCCCACACACTCTGCTGCTCATATACGTGTGGCTCTCTGCGCTTCCCCTTCGCTGCTGTCCTGGCTGGTTTGTGCTCCTGGGAGGGGGTTGTCCATCTGTCCGTCAGGTTGTCTTTGTGTCCATATGGGCGAGGTGTCCAAAGCTCCCCAACCCCGTCTCACGTTCTTATTAAAAACATGATTTGTCTTGCTGTTTCTCTTCTCCCCCCCCCATCATCCATCTTTCCCCTCTTTCCCTAACCTCTCTGTCTGACAGGGCTCCACAGAGAGCTGTAACAACACAGAAGAGGAGGAGATGAAAGGTAGGAAAGGTACTTATCCAACTTTCACCTACTCTGCATGTCTCTCTTTGTTCACTGTATATTTTGTCATTGTGTTGATTGAGAAAGATAACAATATATATCTTCGCTTTGTATTCGAGGTGATGCATGGCTACTGGGTAGAGGCTTAGAGGCAACTGTCAACTCAAGGTATCGGAGGCTTGGAGATCCAGTAAGATTAGTGGTTGAAATATGACAGACTCCTTCAAGCATCGCAGTAAAGACAAATTTGACGTGAAGAGTTGGATGTAAATACGTTGCTTGTATGGAGACCGATATACTTTTGCTGTCGTTTCCATTTCCAAAGCCCAACGCCAAAACCTCTATGCCTCATTTTCATTGTTGGTGTGCATGAGCGCATGCATGCCAGCATCACACGCCACTTAAGCCTTTAATTAGTCGTCTCAGCTCAGGGGATGTCCCTTTTAATGTTTGCAGGTGAATGAAGTAGGACAGAGCCACCGCCAGGAAAAAGTTAATCCAGTTACTTAAGGCAGCTTTCTGTGGGTTTACCAGTCCTTGATCTTATGGCGGATAATCACTGACATGCAATCGAGAGGCTGTTCTGAGTTTCCCTGAAATTGAGCGCACTCATTCATACAACTTCCTGTTCGATGCATGGGTTGCATGCTAAGTGAATGTAACTTATCTAGTACTAACTCAAACAGTGCGAGGATGCTTAAACTCCTCTATGTAGAAAATCAGAGTGAAGGAAAGTTCTCCAAGATGAAGCACAGAACGTCTTTTTGATATAAACAATTCTGCAGCTCACACGTTTTCTGCAGCTTGTTGCATCAGCTGATCCTACGTTTGGGTGTAAATTAACACTTACTGTTAGGTTCTAATTGGTTAATTTCACACTAAACTCCTCGCTCACTACCTCACTAGAGCTTCTTGAAGGTTATTGAGTATGGATCACACGGGACCTGAGAGGGTTGGTTTCATCGGGTTTGCTTGTCCAGTTTATTTGTTTCTTGCTCTCTGGTGTCTGAATCAGCTGGTCTGTGTGTGCAGTTGGTTTCTGCCTCACTGCTCTGTATTGATGGGGCTTTCTTAAGCGTGTTCTGATGAGTAAATCTATTCCCAAATCTTCTCTCTGCCTTTTTTTTTTTAACGTAAATTAAAACGGGATGCTTTTGGATTGTGCTCGGACGAAGCAGGTCATTTGAAGATGACTCGTAGAGCTGTGGGAACTCGTGGTTAGGGCTGCTGCAATCAACAATTATTTATATTATTCATTAATCTGCTGATCATTTTCTCAATCGTTTTGTGTATAAAATATCAGAATACAATGCCTGTTATAGTTTTCCACAGCCCAAGGAGATGCATTTAAATATCCGATACCCAAAGTTTTCTCTCATAAATGACAGAAAAGCACCAAATCTGCATTTTTGAAAAGCTGGTACTATAAAATGTTTGGCATTTTGTGATTAATCAATTATCAAACTAGTTGCAGCTACTTTACTTTACTACTTTTTGGCATCTTACAGATTAAAACAATCGATTAAATGACAAAGCGGTTCACTTCTGAAGAGTGAGGACTCTTAAGATAGTAAGCTCACTGCCAGTGTGCATCTGTTTGTATTTGTGTGTCTGTCTTCTGATGGGGGGGGGGGGGGGGGGCGGCAGTGGCTGCCTGTGAGTCTACTGGTTCAGACAGTGCAGTGGTAAGCCAGTGCAGCACCACTGAGGAACAGACCCAGACCCTGTCTCCTCGCTGCCCACCACCTACCTGTAAGTCGGCAGCAGTTTAGCTGACTCGCCTGTCTGCTCTCCTCTTTGTGTCCTGACCCTTTAACCAACAACAAATCTACCCTGCAAGCAAAACAAGCTTCCCTTCTCCTCCACTCTTTCCACCAACGTACTGCACTGATTCCCCTCTGTCCTCCTGTGCTGCCATCTACTGGCACCCAGGCCTGCCTACAAGCTACTGCTCAGTCTCTACACTCAGTGTCTGGAGGCTGATTGCCTACAATAACTGCTTCGTATACTTTGTGCAGAATAAACCATTTTATAAGCTGTGCATATAGTTGTATACATGGCGTGTCAGCTCTGCTAAATATACCTTTATTTTACTGGGATGACTGTGCCTGCCTGCAGCCGGTCCCCTGCAGGAGGCTGCTAGCAGCCCCAGTGTCCCTCAGACCAGTCCAGCTCAGAGCTCCTGTCTCGGTCCTGAACCGGAGTCCGCTCTGGCGCCCCCCGCAGGCGTCAGCCGCAACCTGCAGCAGAGTAAGTGCCAGGCAGGTTGTGCAGTGCTTGTGCAAAGGCTCCCGAAGTAGTGTTCATACCGTCTGTTCTAACTTTCTGTGGCGCCTGATGGCAGAAAGTTTGAGGATTTATGAACACAGAGGTACATGCAGGTGTGGAGGGTTTGTAAGCTGTCTTTGCTGGCTCCGCAGCTGCATGTTCAGTGTGTGTGTGTGTGTGTGTGTGTGTGTGTGTGCGTGTGTGTGTGTGTGCGTGCGTGCGTGCGTGCGCGCATGCAGTTTGTGCATTTCTGGTGTGATGTTGTGCTAATGAATTTTTGCCCAAATCTCAGAATTTCTGCTGTATGAATTTATGCCACATTCTCTGAATTTGAGTAATTATTGGCCCTGCTCCCAAAGAATTAGTCTTTTTTAAATTCATAAATTGCAGTGCATTTCATTGGTGTGTGTGTGTGTGTGTGTGTGTGTGTGTGTGTGTGTGTGTGTGTGTGCGCACGCACAGTGAAATATATTTAGAGTTGCAGTCATCTTAGTTTTTAATTTTTTTTTATTTTATTGGTCTTCCCAACCCATATTTCGAGCTGTAATATCTTGAAAATGATCTTGGAAAAAAAAATACATTGAGTGATCATGTTTAATAATAGTAATAATTATTCAACTCACAAAAAGGACATTGACAAACCTCACTCATCATTGAGGGCAATGCAACTCCTGCCTCAACGTTGTGTCCAAATGTTAGCGATGGTTTGACAGAACACACGACTGTTTCACTAAGAAATGTGAAGAACAACATCCATTGTTTGTTTCTGGGTGGGACCATTAAAGGGTTACGCTCAGGTGTCAGTGTTACAAATTCCCTTGATGTTGTCTTGAATATGAATCGTGGACATCGTGGTGTGTTTTGTACAGGCTGACTTCAAATGTCACTGTCACTACCAGAGGCAGTGCCCATGTGATGAACTCATTTCAAATGTCAGAGGTTTCAAGGAAGTTGAGGCAGAACACGAGGTTTCTATGTTCAGCTTCCGAATGATTTCTGACGGTCTTGAACCTCTTCTGCTTGTCTTCGCCCTCCTCCTCCTCCTCCTCCTCCTCCTCTCCGTCTCTCTATTTTCAGCTCGTAAACAGGAGATAATAAAGATGACAGAGCAGTTGATTGAAGCCATCAACAATGGGGACTTCGAGGCTTACACGTAAGTTTGCATATGCAAATCAAACGGCCTTTTAAAGTCTTTTTGAAGACATTTTGTCATTCCCAACACAACAAAAACTCTTAATTGATCCCCCTGTGAAATGCATTCATTACTGTACAATGCTTGTTTTTGGGATGAACACACTTTGAAAGCTGTAAAAGTCATGTAATCTGTTCTGCAGCATTTAGTTTTCCACATTCTTCAGTGCAGGATCAGTTGTTATTCTTAAATTCTGTTGTGGTTGTTTGTCCTCTCACAGGAGGATCTGTGACCCTGGACTGACTTCCTTTGAGCCAGAGGCTCTTGGAAACCTGGTGGAGGGCATGGACTTTCACAAGTTCTACTTTGAGAACCGTAAGTTGCTCGGTGTTGTTTTTTATTTCTAAAATCTAAATTACGACATAGAATTGGAGGGGAAATACAGATTAATGAGTGTTGCTGTGGAAAGAAACAGGCAGTGTCAACTTTAAGGTTCAAGTGGAGATTTTAGTATTTCCAAACACGCCTACTATCATGCTGAATGAAACATGAAAATATGTATTTTTTTCCCATTACATTTATGATTTCACTTACATCCCTCAGTTATCTAATAGCTCCTCTTGTCATTTGAAGCGGCCGACCTGTAACTGTACATTGACATGTAATATGCCAAATACCCTTTGACACCCGACAGTCATCAGAAGTCCATTTACAACTGCTGAACCGCACTTCTCCATCCCCACAGTGCTGAGTAAAAACAGCAAGCCGGTGCACACCACCATCCTCAACCCCCACGTCCATCTGATCGGCGAGGATGCCGCCTGCATCGCTTACATCCGCCTGACGCAGTACATGGACGGCCAAGGCCGGCCGCGCTCCTGCCAGTCGGAGGAGACGCGTGTGTGGCATCGCCGCGATGCCAAATGGCTCAACGTGCACTTCCATTGCTCAGGAGCACCGGCTGCACCCCTGCAGTGAACTGAGAACCCAGGCCCAGGTAGGGTGACAACGCCTCACTGTTATGACACCCTGTAGGGCGCAGTAAGAGCCTCATGCTGCGTGTAAGGATTGTCATAGACCAGGAGATTTAATGACTCGCTGCCAATTCAGGGAACCTCCGTATGATTTAGAGGTGAACAGGAAACAAAATGTCTTTCCCATCCGACGTACTCAAATGGCTTTTCTTTTTACTTTTTTCATGACATATAGTATAAGACTTTTATAACACATTTATGACTAACTATGCTATGACATTTTTTCGACATACTAATATTTTAATATTTTCAACAAAAAAAATCATAAAAAGTCATTGTATTGTGACTATTTAATACCACATTTTTTCTACTTTTTTACAACATTTATTGACTTTTTGGCTTTACATTTCATTACTTTTTCGATGTTTGGAAATTCGATACAATGAATTTTGGCACATTTTTGTCTTTTGAAAGATATTTCTGTGACATGATATACAAGGACATGTTTTTCATGATTTTTTTTTTCATGGCATGCTATACTTTAACTTTTTTTTAATGACTTTTATCACATTTTATCACAATGTTACAACCCAGCTCGCTAGGGAGAGGACAGACAACATACAACCAGTTGAAATTGTTAAAATAAAGTTATTTATTGACAAGGAATTTAGTTTACAGACACAAATGAAGAGGAAAACTACAAAAGGGAAATAAGGCCTGTGGCTGCTGTTCAACACAAATTAATCTAAATAACCAAAACGATGACTCTTAAAGTAAGAGTCACTGCCAACGTTACTTTAATAGAACTAAATCTTGCCAAAAACAGTCAAAACAGCACCGCTGCACCTACTGTGTCTAAACAGAAAGCTACTCAGGGTGTGCAATCAGTTGTCTCACTCGACAGCTGTAACTGGCTCAGTCTCCAGACAATCAACAAGGGCCTCAACTCTAGACACAAAAGCCTCAATACTCCTGTTAGACACACTAATGGGAGACACAGTGACGAGCTGTTCCAGGAAAATCACAAAAGGCCCGACTGCCGATCCGACCAGCTATTTATGACGGATGTCCTTGATTGCTTCGCTGTTGAGTGTCGCTCCGATCAGGACCTCAGGGCGACGGGCAGTGCCTGGCTGAAGCCAAGTGAGGACAGGAAGCCACACGTCCTACTTGGCAGATGCAAAGAAAACCTGTAGAAATGTTACACAAGCAGAGGTTTCAGGGACAGCTGTAACAACTTACTATAGTATAATTTTCATGACTTCACGGCAGACTCATTTGACACATACTATATATATTTTTTAAAGAATTTTGGACACACTGGAATGATATTTTTGGACATGTTTTACTATGACTTTTTAATGAGATTTTTGAACATACAGTACTATGACTTTCTAATGACTTTTTTTGGACATACTATACTATGAATTTTTTTGTCTTTTTCCGACATACTATAACATCACTTTATTAAACATACTATACTGTATCTCTTAAATGACTTTAAGAAAATGTTTTTTTTCCGCCGTACTATATTCAGATTTTTTATTTTAATTTTGAAATACTGAACTATGACTTATGACTTTCAACATACTATATTAGACTTTTTAGGACATATTTATATTATTTTTTTGCCAGACTATACTATTTTATACTTTTCATCACGTCATCACTGTGACTGTGTACTGTCAGTGTATACTAACCGTTTCATGTTTGTATGACATTTTAGGGCATACTATATTATGACTTTTTTATTTGTATACTATGCTTTGACTTTTTATGACATTTTTGTGGAATACCATACTTTTCAATTACGTTTTGAAGACATACTCTACTATGACTCTTTTGTGACATTGTATTGTCATTTTCATGACATACTATATCTGCCTTTTAAGTTACATTTATATGGCTTTTCTATGGCCTTTTTATGTTGCTGTTAATTCTTTTGTCATTCCTTAGCCTCCAGTGACTGATATCTCAAAACCTCAACATATAAATCCTAAACCATCTGCATTGCTCGATACACTTAGTGCAACTTTTTCCCGCTAACCTTTTGCGTTCTTCCTCCTCCAGCTTTGCCTGAACTCTAAAGCTGTTTGGAGCATTTATCTCCGTGGTCGGATTGGTGCCTGGATCCTGACCAGGAAGAAGCTGCTTGGAAAGTTGTAAAAACATAAAAGTGGGCGAAAACACATTATAAATTAAACAAAAAAAATAAGAAGCCGATTTCAAAAGCTTTGCCTGAAAGAGCGATCACACAGACCAACACCAATCCAGTCCAACCCTAGCTATGTGATGTCCGGGCCCGGCGGACGTCAGCCCCTTCTTGCAGATGGTGCATGTTTCTGGTGGCGACAGAGGGGCGATGCTGTCCTGGTCTTTGTCTCCCATGGCCTTTATTTCCCCCGTCTGTTTTGTCTGCTATCAGGAAAAGTATTACAACTGTTCTATAAACAGAAAAAAGTACACTTCACACACATAGTGAATAGAACGGGGGCAGCAAGTATAATATTGGAAAAACGTGATTTATGTTTTGTTTTGTAGAGCGCAGCAGAATGTCCACTACTAGAATTACTGTTTGTTTTACAGTTCACGGGTATATCTGGCTTGGGTTTATGGGAACTAGAGCGACTAATATCAACTTAATATCAGAATTCAACATCCATTTTAGGTGTTCGGTTTGCACAAAGTTGTAAAGGGGTTGTTGAAAAAGGATAAATCTTAATCTAAAAGGGGCAATTTAGTTTGATAGAATTGTGTATAAATGGGAGAAAAGGGGGAAACAGGATCTATTTTCAGGGTGTAGGGAAGCCAGTTAAGCATGTGTGTTATTTTGTATTTATTTTATTTTTGCCTTGAGGTCCCGAGGTGTAAATACCAACACAAATATTCACACACACACACACACACACACACACACACACACACACACACACGGTCCCTACGCTCTAGCCTTTATGGTTAAGCCTCTCCTGAGCTTTAGACCTGACACGTGTCCAGGCCAGCTCGTCCTGAAGTTGCAGAAGGCCTCCATCTGTCTGCCCTGCAGTGATGGAGTTGAACACTGAGAGGCGCCATCCATCCAAGTCTGAAGCTCCTCTCGTCTCTAAACTACCTAATCTGAAAGCATGGACGCACACTCTCACGGCAACTTTGTACTTTTCTTTCATCCAGTTTTTTTGTGTATCTTTGACGTGAAGCTTGAAATATTTAAACTATCTAATGGCCTGTACTGTTTTTGCACAGACACTTAGGACTCAATGCTGTTGTGTTCGCTCTCCAGAGGGAGCGAACCTTTCTGCAACTTCAGGTTACGCTCGCCAACATTTTATTTTTTTTTCCCCCGTCCACCCAACCTCTCCCCCTCTACTTCCATCATTCCTGCCACTTATACTCTCCACGTCCTTCGCTTAGAGTCCTATTACTGTCCAAGTAGCAACTCGCCGTGTAATGATGATGTCACCCTTATGCCTGTCTCTTGTTCTAAATTGTGTTCTTAACAATCGTGTGTTGTCCGTCTTGGCTTGCTGTACTTCTGTGTGGAGTCCTGGAATTATTAAAAAAAAAAAAAAAAAAAGCATGTTTTAAAAAGGGAATGCAGCTGAAGGATTAGACTAAAAAAAGGGCATGATGGGAAGAGGGCTCTGCCAGCTGGAGGGCTGCGGGACCTTCGCTGATGGCAATCAATGGATTTGGTCCTTTTTGTCACCGTTTCTGTTGTAAATGTAATGGTTGTTAGTGTTTTGATGTTGATATTTTTATAGTCGTTTAAGCCAGAACTGTAAGAAACATTTGGGAGACTGCCACAACCCTTTTTTACTGTCCCTATTTCTCACACACACACACACACACACACACACACACACACACACACACACACACACACACACACACACACACACACACACACACACACACACACACACACACACACACACACACTCTCTGAAACCTTAAGACCAAACCACTTATCACACACCTGTGGCAACTTATATTGGAACTCACAACATCATATAAGCACATGAGAGTCTCCCTTTAAAGAGGACTAAACGTATCTCTGTGTCAATGGTTAAACTTCACAGCACTGTTTTTTCTCTGTCGTAGAAACGTTGTGAGTGTGTGTGTGTGAGTTTGTGCTACGCTGCTCCATAGTAACTCGTGCTCTACTCGGGCTGTTGCCGGCGGTCACGACGACGCTCGCAAAGCGTCGCACGCCGTGGCTTTGTACCTACACCGAGACAGTCGAGCAGATTTTTAAAAATAAATAAATAAAACCTTGTGAATCATATGTGAGACCCGTCCTGCTGTATCAACCGGCTGTGCTTCTTTCTGAGTGCTGTGTCACATCTGACATGCCATGAAAACTGTGTCGCCCCCCCCCCACCACCACACACACACTTTTTGCACCATGACGACGATGCGTTGTTGAACCATTACTGAAACTATGTGATGTTTTTTTTTCATGGCTCTTAAGTGGATCTGTTTGTGCTGTGGGCTCAGTTGCGTGTTGGTGCCGCCGATGTGACGAGATGCTTTTCTTCGTGTATTTCCACACAGTCACGGGGATGTTTCAATGGAAAAGTAAGACGCGGTTAAACTTTACGCGTTTACCTTAAAGACGGGGAACTGATCTGAGGGAACAACCGGCCGCATCGTCAGTTTGCCGAAGTATTTGGACAGTTGGATCAAGTTGAAAATTGCATTTTTTTTTATCGATATGAAGCCAGAATTGATCTTTACAGCAGACATTTTGACAAAAGAAAAGCCCAGTTGTAAAAAAAAAAAAAGACTAACTTTCTGGGATACTTAATGGAACGGAGACATTATTAGTGTTGTTAGTTACACATGTGCTTTTCTTGCCATGACAATAGATTCAGAATTGACAGATTTTGACAGAAGAACAGGCAGTTGATGCAGCGAGCCACATATCAGTGGTGAGCAGGTATCATTTCAGAGGCCTGAATAAAACACCATGAAATAAATATTTCTTCCTAGCCTGTTAAAGGTACCCTGTGGAGTAGTTGACCAATAGCAAGCTCTTCAGTGTGGTGTAACACAGATTCCTGCCAAAGCTCACACTATTCTACTGATCTACAGACGGAGACGACACGCAATTTATTTATTTTTGAGAAGGAAATCATTCAACATGTTTGTTGGACCTCAAAGATAAAGACGATGCAGAAACATTGTTTGCAAGAACACTCCACAGAGCACCTTTAATCACCTCCGATCTATCCCAGGGGGGGGATTACTGCAGAATTCTTAATTTTCAGATTTATATACATTATATATACATAGAATATTTTACTTCATAGTCTTTCCAGGTAAAAAACAAATTGTGATATAAAATGAATGTGTGCAGAGTTTACAGTCACTCATCTAAACTTGTCTTTCTTGGATCATGTGACTAACGAGTCTAAATTTGTGAACCTGAAACAAATTCTTAAAATCAAGTTTTAAATGTTCTGCATGAAATTCAAACCACAAATCCAGATATGGGTTCAATATTTTGGTGCAAAAAAAATTCATTGGCATTTAAATGTCAATATTCTGCAGGAAGTTTTATGTCACAATTATGTCTATTTACTCATAAAATTAAAAAAATATGGCCGGTCTTCGCTCACACAGAGGACTACAGAGTGACCTCCCTGCTTCAGCTGAAGTGTCAATGATCCATTGTAACGTAACAGATTATTAAACATAACAGGGTATATCGACTTTTAAGTCTCGCTGATGTAAATAGGAAACGTGACCAAAAATAAGCTCGCCTTCACACACAGTGACTTCAGCTGTCCGCTGCTTCGACCTACAAGAGAACCATGGTTCACAGTAGATCAAGTAACGTCCCGTCTGTTGTTTTGCTTCATATACATTTGAATAACTCCATAGTTAAAATACTTTGGCAAATGTCTCATTATATATATATATTAGGTGAAAACAGAACCTGAAGAAAAGATCATTGGAATGTTGGAAAAAAAAGGGATCATTTTAAAAACCACAATCTTAAACATCAACTCTATATATGCAGTTCTACAAATGGAGGAAATATGCATGTCTACTTTCTGGTAATTTTTCACTGTTTTCTTGATAAAGAAATGGAAATCTATGTTACTTGCATCCTCGAGGTCATGAAATGGCTCCGTCTGAGAAATCCAAATCGAGTGATGTTCTCTCTCAGTAAAATGCATCGATGATTAGAAAAAAGCCTTAGCTTGTATGTAAGTACGTTTATTGCATCGTAGCCTTATACTACAGGGGCTACGCGTGTCTATACTCTGAGTTTCATTTGGATGCTGGATTTTTTTGCATGATCATACAGTTAATAAACATACATTTAAAAACGATCAGGTGTTTGTTTGGATGGTTGTTCTTCATAGCTTTATTAGAAAATGAAAGAGTATTTAATAAATATAGCATTTCAACACATGGTGTCTGTTTCTCTCATGTTGCAGCTTAAAAATGTCCTTGTGTGGTGGATGTTATTAAAGTATAATTATTTACAGCTGTTTTAAATGAAGCATAAATACAATATACTTATATTACATATTTAGATATTTAAATGCTATATATATCATAAGATGTGTAATATTGTATGTTTAAATAAGAGCAAATGGTGGTTTTCTTTTAAATGTGAGAATGTCCAAGACTGGAATATCAATGCATTCAACGTACATTCAGCATAGACTGGTTATATGTGATATTTAAAACTATTTGAAAATTGAAAAAATTTCATATTGATTTCTATCATTTGGCATAGCTTGATCGAAAACATACTTTTCTTGTGTAAGAGGTGGAAAAAAGTCTTTAAATGTATGTTTTAAAGTAAGATTGTCCCTCTTATGCTGAGGATTTTCCATTCACACAGACCAATATTTAGTCATATTTATAGACTATACTTTACCATCAGTTCACTATCACTGCAGTACTGACAGCCACCTCTAGGGAGTGCCAAAGACCAAACAAATCAACCTAAACGTTACAAGGCAAGTAGCGTCTCATCAAACTTGCAGTGAGCTTGTTAGCAATGGAACTGTAATATCTCTTTAAGTCTGTCCTAAAACAATCAGCTGCTCATATTTGCATTGAAACAGTTTTTGCTTGCTGTAAACGTTCCTCTTCATATCGGCCATTGAAAGACTCCTTTGTAATGATGGGATACAAAGTCCTCAGTTTCTGCTAAAATGTATTTGAAAGTGAGTCAAATCAATCTGGTATCTTCTAATCTAAAGAGGTGTTTGTGCAGAATTTGCCTCAAAAATGAATATAAACGAAGACCTAACAAGGTAGGCTGTAGAAATAATAGCTGTAGATGGTGCTGCAGGTGTACCTAATAGACTGACAGTGTTTTACACAATATGTTCCTGAAATTAACATTTGGGTCCGTGTGTTCTGGGGAGGGTTCAGCATATAAAAACACAAGAGCCACGCGGTAGTCTTGATGAATTTTAATTACATCAAATGGATTTATGTAAAAAGTGGAAAAGGAGGAAAAACACTGGGTTTCATCATCACCATCATGTTCAACACAGCAACAGAAATCTGCATGTACTGGACAGGTCACAGGTCACCTATGCTGAGGGCCTCTCAGGAAGTAGATACACGATGCTGCGAAAGGATGAAGTTCACAGTAGTGTGCCGTTACTGTCGTTTTCCTTTTCACAGCAGGATGGGAAGCGACAAATGAGATGGTTTAGTGAGACTTCAATGATGTAAGCTAAGATAAACAGAGTGTGTGTGTGTGTGTGTGTGTGTGTGTGTGTGTGTGTGTGTGTGTGTGTGTGTGTGTGTGTGTGTGTGTGTGTGTGTGTGTGTGTGTGTGTGTCGGCATTAGCCGTGGCTGCCGAATATAGGTGACCTGGAACACTCCCATGATTAGTGTCTCTCTCAGGTCACACAACCTTTCACTCATGATTGGCAGTCAATCACACAGCTGTCATGGCTTCAAGTCCATTTGGCAAATCCCCGCTGATCGCTGTCCTCCTCTCTGACTGGACAAAGGAAGTGGTGTGATTGGCTGATTGATTGCTCCATGCAGATTGTGATAGTCTGAAATGTTTGGCGCCGACATGCTTTGAAAAATGTTTTGTATGAGCCTGACTGAATGTTGTCCATGCTGCCCATTCACAGAAAGACGTTTTATGATCATGGCAGAAAGAAGGTCCGGTTGAGTTTGAAGTTGCACAGAAGATCCGAAATGGAGTCATCGGTCTGCTTTAAGATCGCCCTTTTGGCTGATGTGTGAACGTTGGCACTTAATCTTAGTCCGGAGAGACTAGTGCACATCTAGCAGTCTGTCACACTGAAGGACACGTGGCAGTGCAATCTACCACAGCTTTAGTCCTTATAGAAAACAAAAACTGTCACAGCAACATTTTCTAGGATTTTTCGGTTTCCTTGATTCAAGGAAGAAAAAGAAAACAGAGAAGGAAGCCACGTTTCTCTACTGAAGTGTCCTGGGGTTTAAAACAAAAAGAAAAACAGGGAAGAGAGAGGAAACTGGGATATACAATCTTTTCTCACTGTAGACGGTCTCAGCAGATTAACTCTACTAGGCTTCAGACACACAGCTCCAAGGCCACCGTTCTCTCTGAAACCCAGGCAAGCACAGGAGAGTGGAAGAAGAAGAAGAAGAAGAAGAAATAGACAGATTAGAAAGTAAAGAGGGAAAGTTGAAAGAAACAGAGAACACAACACGGAAGAAAAAGAGAAGATTTAAAGTCAGAAATTGTATCAGCAGACAGTGAGATCTGTGAGGAGACAGAGGGAAGCAGCCAGCCTGGATCTACATGCATTGTCAAGGGAACACGAAGGGGGGGGGGGGGGGGGGGAGAATTTCAGCGCTACACTGAAGCCATGCAGCAACAACAAGCAGCAAAGGGCCAACTTCTGTTTCACCAGGAGGAAACACTCATCAGCCACCTTCAGCAACAACACGAGGAGCATCGTGGAGGAGGGATACGGGGAGGTGCCAAAGGACTCCTCTTGTTGGGGGAGATTCGGGGGAAACACAAACAGGCAAAGGCTTCATCCACTGAGAGCGACATGGCTGAACATCCCATATGCCATGCAGACCAGGGTCCCATCAGGCTCTGTGAACAGGCGTTTGGCACCACGGGGACGGTGGAGCGACGGACAGGACAGTGACGGGGGGGGACGGGCTTACAGAAGCAAGGCATGGCAGGATGGACGACATCTGTTACACCATGTTTTAGGTTCCCATGGGGACAAGACCGAACCCCCCCCCCCCCCACCCCGAACCCTATTCCTCCCGCTCGAGCAGCACTCACTCACCACGCGCTCGCAGCATGGTAGCAGACAGACGAGGGTTTAGCAGCTTTGCTGCGGCTCCCCGCTCCTGCTTTTAGACTTTCTGCCCTCCACATCTGTAGGACAAAGGCAATGTTTATGTTACATCTGTAGACAGTGACACCAAACGTACCTTATACCTGCATATAGATAAATACATTAAAGCAACTTCAGACCAGCGAGTACAGAGAACAAAAGCAGAAATAAATAAAGGGTCGAGAGGCAGGCGGTTCTACTAGCATTGGCACAGGAAGCTGTGCTCGTCTTTGATTATAACTTAATGATTACAACAATCTGTACAGTCAGCCAGTCTAAGATACATAACCAGATATTATCCATTCTCAATTTGTGGTGCGTCGGGATGAGTAAACGAACGTTTCCAGATACCAAAAGTAATGATGTTAGCTTCATTCACAAAACAATCTGACCAATGAAAACCACTCTTACTATATTGACTTCCTGTTTCAATAAGGGCTGACTAAAACTAAAATATGATAATCACCCACGTCCTCCTCCTTTACCTTCACTTCCCCTTAACCAACTAACCCTTCCCTCAGATTATTTTAGGAATGAAGCGTCATCATTTTGTCACCAGCCCAAGACGTCAGTTAAGACCCACGTGAACAAAACCTGCAGAGCAAATGCTCCGTCCCATTAATTATAATACGCAAAAAAAACAAAATACAGAAAAAAGGTGTCAAATGTACAGAAACAGACCATACA
Organism: Cebidichthys violaceus; assembly: GCF_023349555.1. NCBI lineage: Eukaryota > Metazoa > Chordata > Actinopteri > Perciformes > Stichaeidae > Cebidichthys > Cebidichthys violaceus. The sequence continues at coordinate 292,474 of NW_027176263.1, read as the reverse complement.
CCACGTCAATACAAACAAAAAAGATAAACATGACAACCATTTTGATCACAGCAATCAAAATGAGCGTTTTAAAGCTGGACAGAACAAAGCCATGCGATTTAGTGGATGATGTTAAAAAGCAGGGAAGAAGACACTCAGTCACCCGAAAATCATCAAGACATCATCATGAACAGAAAGTGGAAAGTGAATCTATTATCTGACACATTGAAAACTCTTAGTTTGGATTTGTAATGAAGACACTGCAGCTACGTGAAACATCCCACAATGCTCTACTTCTGACATTACGATGTTTAGGTATTTTGTTGAAGTTCCCTGGATCTCCATTATTTCTACTCACTGTCAGCCTCAAACTGTGATAGAACAACCCCTCAACGGCAGATAATAGTATAGTGTTAGCCGGTGAAACAGATCTGATGAGGAAACAATAATATGGCTGTTTGATGAAAGAACATTCATCAAAGTCCCACCTCAGAGAAAAGAACCAGGCAGAAAACAGGAGGTGGCAAAAAAAATAAATTAAAAAAAATAAAATCGATTCACTAATCGGCACCATGGCAAACAGAAAAGAACAAAACAAAAACACCACAAAGAGATAGTGCTCCAATAAATACATGCAGAGGATTCATTCATCTTTTCTCTTTCCCCTCTTTACGTCGAGTTTGGTAGAAAGATCAGCCGCAACCTCCCCGTCACATTCACACACAGCCGTACTCATACCACAGAGACTGGTTGTCCTCTGGGCTCAGTGACTGGTCCGAATTATTCTCACAACTTGGATCAAGGCCCTCGTTAGACTCTTTCAGACTGGCTGGGCTGGATTTGAGGCCATTTGAGAGGCTGTAAGGATCCGGGTTTTGGGTAGAAATGTGGTCGGGGACAGGAGGAGGGTGTGTTTTATTTGTAACAGGAGACCCACTGATGTTGCTGACTAGGGTGGGGTTTAGAGACAGGAAGGGGAGGTTTTTGCCCACCGACTCACTAAAGATGGAGTCCATGAACACAGACTCTACGGTGAAGGAAGGGCCGAGGAAAGACTCGAGGGTGGAGAGGTCGGGATCCTCCGAGCTATGGCAAGGTAGGCTGAGTGACTTGGGCAGGGGGGTGGCGGCGGTAAGGGGTCCCTTTAGGTTGGTGCTGTTGGGGTGGTACTCACTGGCTGTAGGCTGGGAGCGCACCCCAGCCTTGGAGGCAAGAGGAGCAGCAGCGTCGACGGACACCGGCTGCCGGCTGTCCTTTGAGAGCAGGTCGTGGATGCTGGTGCGGCGCGTGGTGCCCTCGGCGGTGGAGATGACGCTGCTGGCACGCGGCAGCGTGGAGGAAGCCAAGTCCAGGCGTCCGGACACGGACGTGGCTTTGCTCTGGGATGACAGGCTGGAGCGGAGCGGGACGGAGCCTCTCACGCGGGTGCTCTCCGCCTTACGCAGGGTCGGGCGACCCGGTTGTCCGGCGGCTCTCGGCGGGCGATCAGAGCTGACCGGCGCCGCCTTCCCACTGGATGAGCGCAATATGCCTCGGCTCTTTGTGGGAGGGCGTTCTTTCTGCACGTGCTCAGAGGAGGTGGAGAGGCGCGGAGAGTCCACGGTGAGGTTCTCCTGACTGCCAGACTGCAGAAGACAGAGCAAAGAAACAAAAGCAAGAAGAAAGTTGAAGATGGGCTCATTTTTCAGGTTTTACAGATAAAACTATCAAGAAAATAATCAGCAGATTAAGTGTTAATGATGATAACCTTAAATTCCAGCTCTAAATGGATCCCTCATATGATTGAATGAATCCAGCATTTGGATTTTAAAAAATATTTGACTTTTGCTTCCATAAAAGTTTGATCTACTTCATCTGGACGACTTTAAACGAACAAAATCATTACAGCAACCTTACACATCAGTTATAACCAGGTTAGAAACCTCACCTCTGCAGGATCAATACCCTCATCCAGGAACTGCTGCAGGGAGAGCACCTCCTTGGCTGGGGATCCCGTCTTCGTGACCTGGGTGTGGCCGGTGCTGCCTGCGGCGGTGGACGGGTCGAGCGACCTGCGCAGCTGCAGGGGGCTCTGGTGGGAGAAGCGCGAGGAGGCGGGCTGCTGGACGGGGCTGCTGCCGCTGCTGGACCAAACCTCCTGGTCCAGACTCAGGCTGAACTCTCCGCTGCTCTCACTGTGAGGCCGGCTGAGGCTGCCGTTCAACGCGCCTGTGGGAGAGACAGTCCGTGATCAGAACACTGGGAACGTAATCTATGATCTTTATTGACCTTTTTCCTCTCACCACTAGGAACTGCATCAGTATCACGCTTCTCCTACACGGCCTACTTTTTCACAATATATAGTACTCGTAGTAGTCATTTTAAAAGAGAAATGTAAAATGCATAACACTGTAATATACTGCTTTGTTATTTGCTCCTTTTATAACGTCACTGATGACTTGAGAATGAGAGAAAAGAGAAAGATTTCAGGAATGTGTTGAAGTTTCAATAAGCTGTCAGTTGTAAGTACATCAAAACCAACATTGAATATTAAATATATCCATGGTGCAGTAACGGTGCACCTCCCACATACTGACATACTGTTATATATTGATTTTGAATAAGAGAATTCATTATTTTCCTATAGTGGAGAGAAAAAAAATAACCCTTAACTTTTTTTAAAATCAGGATAAACGGACTCCACAGGAGGACACATTGAAGTAGGTTTGAGTAAAGGCATGAAAGAAAAAGATAAAGGGAGCAAAGGAGGAAGGTGAGCATGGTTAGTTGAGTTAAGGGGAGGAGGAGCATACCTTTGCCCTCCAGAGGAGAAGTGAGGTGGGAGTTATTGTTACTATTACTACTGGTGGTCCTGTTGCTATGGAGACTGGTGGGTCTGCAGGCTGGGTAAGGGACAAGAGGGAACACACACACACACACACACACACACACACACACACACACACACACACACACACACACACACACACACAGTTAGAATATATATATACACTTACACAGACATGCACTAACACAAGGAGTAACACGTAGGTGAACGCCGACGGTTTGACAGAACGTCTCCTGCTGGGGCAGCAGATGGCACATGCCAGGCAGAGGGACAGGAAGGGTGGCGCAGTGCCAGGCTGCAGCACCAATATGTCCAGTCAGTAAACAAAGAAACTACTGACTGAGAGGACAGGGACACCCAAATCCAAGGACCAACCCACCTCAGCGGAAAATGGGAACCGATAAGAGATAATACTGAACAACAGCGGACGACAGATTAGTAATGGAGAGAATAAATGGGTGGCTTTATGTGAAACTGAGGAGCAGGAATTGAGAAGGAAGAAAGGAAAGAGATGAAGCGGTGGCACTGTGACCTCGCTCTTCACAGGGACAGTTTCAGCTGGAAACCAAGCACCGTGAAATCATTTCAAACTGGTTTGCAGGTCACGGGTGACACCGAATCACCATTTAAAATGAACGATTACAATTACTGATCATTGTCACGGTTCTTATCACGTCTAGGAAACCAGCCCATTGCGGCCCAGAGTGGGATTCAGTGCCGAGTAGTGGTCACTTACAACAGATGCTACAGGGCACTCTGCACACAACGCTCAGCCCAACAGGAGGATGACATAGAGCACTGCTGCACACCTGCAGGCCTGATAAAACACACACACACACACAATAGGAATCTGAAACTACCATGAATGACTTTAAACATATCATCTCTAGAAGATGAGCTAATGGCTGATGCATTATAAGCAGTGTCCGGTGTGCGAGTGAGAGTTTCCTCCAGCCATTAGAGACGTACATGTACCAGTATCTTTACACACAGTCTGTGAGACGTACGGGGAACTGGGTCTCACAATAATGATTTGGATTTTATGAGTGCATTCTGGGAAGTCATCAGCTAAGTAGAGTCCAGTTTGGGCACTAATGCTTTGCCAATGTCCTGTACACTTAGTATTTTGACGCAAAGCAGTATTAAAGGCACAGTGTGTCGGGTTTGGTGGCATCTAGTGGTGTGAACTGTAGTCGTTCACACGTCTCTTTCCAAGACTGCGATAATTTGAGCTGCAGAGTGCAAAACCGTGTAACGACTTATAATAAAAAAAAGGTATAAAATGCATTAAAACTAATAAAATATATATATTTTAGGAGACCAACATGATGGCAATAGGGTGTAGACTTAGCTCAAGTGTCAGGAATGTGTGTAAGTAGTTTAGTGGCTGTTTAACAACTGGGTCATCTTCATTAGAGCGGCACAGAACTGATGAATAGCTGCTTGGCCGCAGATTAACTGCCCTGGATAACGTCCTAAAGCCTGAATTAGAGTCAATCCTACTTTCAATGGAGGCTGATCTCTCTCTCTCTTGCTCTCCACTAAAATTGCTTTTCCAACTGTAGATCAAGCTTAATCGAGGTGCAGGAAGGCAGCCCAAAGATTAGCAGTGGGACTGCTGATGACATGACCTGCTTTTTTTTTTTGGGGGGGGGGGGGCTATCCGGTCTTTTCTCATTCCTTGTTTGAAAAGGCCGGCTGGTATTAAGAGGCTGCTGAAATTACCTTTTTCTTTCCTAATGTCAAGTCTTACCTTGAGTCTTGGGGTCATCTAAGGAGCCGGCAACATCTTCACAGGAAGCATTATCTGTAGAGACACAGAAGAGCGGTGCTACAGCTGCTTTCTTTCACTTTGATGTAACAAACTTTCACCAGCTTCAAATGAATCTTCACACCAATGAGTCCAGTCTACTGAATACAAAATAAAACATATAAAACAGATCAGCAGATCCTTTCTCACACCTGAAATGTTGTGAGTAAACGCCAAAAAAAAGAAGAAAGTGTCAAATTCTCAATATACGTTTCTCCCTTCCCTCACACAAATAAAACCAGCATCCTGACCTTTGACCTGAAGCCGGTGCTTGGCCCGGCTGTGCCCGGCACTGGGCAGGGTGAGGGCGGCGCAGTCGATGGCGTTGGTGGAAAAGGCGAGCTCCTTCATGCGCTGGCCGCCGCGCCTGCTGCTCACGGTCATGCCGGCATCTCCGGCCTCAGCGCCGTCCAGGTTATCAATGCTGCTCGCCCACTGAGCCCCGGGACCGCCCGCCACCGCCATGGTCTGCAGCAGGTCATTCATGGCTGAATGGACCAACGGAGGGATGGAAATTAGGCCACGACGGGAAACATCAGCCATCCAGCTTTATGTATCCAAAAGAACTGTTAACTTTAACCGAATGTGATAAAGACGTTCGTATCTATTTACAGGTAATCAGTTGAGGATGTAAAATGGCTCAGGTTAAAGAACAGTTTCATAAAAAGCCCTTATTTGGATTACTGGTAGCCTCCTACAGGCTACTAGAGTAATTAGAGTAAACGGTCTATTTAATATTCAATACAATGAAATCAAGTTTAGCCTTTTTGGAAATCAAGGCCCGTAGGTCCGTGCAAGGATACAGTATTGAAAAAAATATTTATAAAATATCACTCAAAGTGCATAAAGATGGCAGCTGCTTTGTCATCCTTTAGATACTTTTTTTGAAAAGGCGATAGATAATCTGAGAAGGCCACCGTCTTCATGCACTTAGTTTACGGAGCCGTGTGAGACGGTGGAGAAGCATGGAGGCATGCAAAGCTGCTCTGAGCAGCAGCAGAGTGAGAACAAGGCAAGTCCATGTCAGCAGAATAAGATCTGAAATGCAGCACACCGAGAGAGAGAGAGAGAGAGAGAGAGAGAGAGAGAGAGAGAGAGAGAGAGAGAGAGAGAGAGAGAGATACAGAGAGAGAGAGAGAGAGAGAGAGAGAGAGAGATACAGAGAGAGAGAGAGAGAGAGATACAGAGAGATACAGAGAGAGAGAGAGAGAGAGAGAGAGAGAGAGATACAGAGAGAGAGAGAGAGAGAGATACAGAGAGATACAGAGAGAGAGAGAGAGAGAGAGAGAGAGAGAGAGAGAGAGAGAGAGAGAGTAGAGGCTCCATTTCAAGTCCTCCATGGTGAGTGCGAGTTGAGGCGATCAGGCGGTTGGTGATTATTATTTTTTTTTCAAGTCATGCTGTCATCAAAGATGGAGGCAAACACACCACAGGCGCATGAAAGGCAAACCCGAAGTCTCTCTCACCTGACCACACACCCTCATACACAAACACACACACACACACACATAGAGCTTTTCATACGGTATCAAAATGAAGCCACAGAGCACATGACAAAGCTGCCCGATAGGTTGCCTGTTGCATAATGATTCCCACAGTGACCACAGTGACAGATGAGGCTTCGGTAGATGACACTCAGGACCAAGAGAGATGAAACGGCATCACACAACAAGAGACACATCTACAGAAAGATGAAAATCTTACTTGTCACATCAGTTTTTGCACTATTGCTTTTTTGAGGTTAGCCCTAATTCCTTTTGTGCATCTTTGCCTTAAGACAAAGTAAGTCAAGTTTGTGTCATTCACTCATCTGCTAATAGTGAGAACAGAGTGACACTACACTGGCGAAAGCAGAGGCTCTACAGGAGGGAGTGGAGGTGGCAGACGCAGGGCGGAGGAGGAGACGGAGAGTGAGGGGTTACTAGGCAACAATTAGAAGGACAAGTCACTGAGGTCACCAGATGCAGCAGCATGGGGCTACGGTGACCGTGTATCACGTTTTAAACTAGAATCGTTGGTAAATCCTGTGCAGATGTCTCTAAAATGTATCAGATAACACATTCCTGTTAGAAATGTTAACAGGAATATGAATGACTGCAGGCCTGAGGAGGTTTAAGAGCTGTGACTGAAACCTGAGACGGCCAATACGGTCGCCGTCTCGCCCCATCACACTGCAGCCACCATGAAATCAGTGACCGTTCCTTCTTTGTGTCTCCTAGCGCGGCGATGAGAGGGAGAGGAGGCGGAGGAAGGCTAGCGGGTGGCGGCTAACGGGGAGGTCTTACACATGGAGCGCCGGTAGATGGCCTTGGCCTTGTCTTTGTCCTTGGATCTGTTCCTCATGAAAGGCAACCTTTTTAAAGCTGAGGGCGCAGCCAGAGACAGACGGACGGACAGCCAGGGGGAGAGAGAGAGCGATAGAACGAGCCCGGGTGAGGTGGAGGAAAAGAAAAACAAAAGAAAAAAAGAGGGCAGAACAGAGGGATGTGGTTAATGTTCTCACGGAGAGAGCCAGGGGAGAAGATGCAGAGAGAGAGCTCCTGGACACTCAACTGGACAAAAGACAAACAATGCAATAGACACAAACACTACAATAATATATAGGACTCAGAACCTAGGGTGGATCACATTATTACAAAACATATTTCATTTATCATTTTAATCTATACAAATACACTTCCTTCTTAGTATTTCATGGAAATACTGTTTATATGTTAGATAAATGTAATGGACTTGAAAAAGATTCTCTAAAAAAAACAAAGAGGTTTTGTTTTTTTTACAAGCATTATTATAAATATATAAATTATAATATTTAAATGCTTGTTCAAGAGCTTTTTGGATGGACTGAAATGCCTCCCACACACTTTCTTTAAATCCTGAATAATAACGTTACGGGCAGACTTCTGTACAGAGACACGTTATGCAAACAAACGTTATTCAAATACACAAACACACATTTTATCTGCACACAACAACACACACACAAGCCACTCTCTCATGTTAATGGTCATGAGCGTCGCATTCTGCATTACCACCTGCATTACATACTGTACACAACAACACAACTGTCAACACATCACCACCGACATGGAACACGGAGGATGAAGAATATTAAATGGTGCAATCAGGAGAATGAAAAGGTCAGAGGGCAGCATCAGGGAGGACTGCAGTGTTTCCATAGACATAACTAACTTTACTTTATCATAGCTTAAATGTGTGTGTTAGAGTTGACTCACTTATTATACTAGCTTCTTTATTTCACATATATTTTCATTTTTAAAAGGTTAATCTTGTAGCAAACTGACCTGCGTGATAATTCGATGATGTAAACCTACTAGCCCAAGTACAACCCGTATTCTTTATTGCATTTCTTCTACCAAATCCAGACAACCAGGATTTTGACTTGCATCGACTGAACGTCAGCCACAACGAATTGCACCTTTTAATAGCTTGGATGCTACGCTAGAGGGCGTTTCTTTGTTATTTACAGGTGAACTGCACAGATCAGCAGGTTGACATTCTGTCAATACGAGCTAATGAGCCTCAGAAATAAAGAGTGTTTTCCAATATTTGAACCACATGAGATGCGCTTGATTCTTGACGTCCAAACACTGTTGAAAGAGTACTCTTCTGATTCAGCACCGCACTCCACATGTTCTACTTCCCCGCCAAACCTGGCCCTTACATTACCCACAATGCAAATCAACTGCAGACAGGTGGAAGATTCAGTCTTGTTATGTTCGAAGCCGCTAATGTAGCCTCGAGCTGCTAGCCTCAAGCAGAGATGAGGAGCGGGCTAAAGAGGTCGGTAAGATCACTTCTCTCTAACTCCACACCACCACATTTTCTAAAATTCTAATCAAACTTGTAGTCATCTGCCCCAACCAATGCTGACTCTAGTGACATCAGTTGAAGCAACGTATCACAGGTCCCACTGGAGCCACTAAAGACGTTTTCCACATATGTAGTTATACTCCCCAAGACCTGTCAACAGACGTGTTAAAGTGGTGGAGTCCCCTTTTAAAATGTGGTGTCACTAAAGATACGCTATTCTTAGGACTACAAGTGTTTAATGGTCGTGTTACATAATAACACAAGGTTACAGAAATCAAGCGCACCCACTGTTCAAACACAGGAAAAGCCTCCACTTCTGGAGGTTGAGAGTCAACCTCGCGGTGCTGCGCAGCTCAACCGTATCCTCCAGGACATCTGAGTGAAACAGACAGTGGACTCACACAAACATGCCCCGAGAGACGTAACAGTCGGGTCACAAACCCCGCCCCCCCTCCCCATCCGCACCATACCATTGGTGGAACCCTGCACCTGGGCATTGGGCTGCTGCCCTCGCCTCCCTTTGCAGAGAGATAAAGAAGCAAAGGAGCAGTTAGGGGAGGAAAGACCCATTCAACCACTCAACCAGTACACACCCGTACAAACCAACACACACACACACCAAGTAGCATGTTTATTTGTTTGTGTGTGTTTGTGACTTATTATTATTATGTCTATGTGAAAGAGTATTATTCAGCATATATCAAACTAGTTGGCAACTATTTTGCTCACAGCTTTCTTAGCGTGTGCGTTTGCGTATGAAATATTGTGTGAGTATTTAATCAAAGGTACTTTTATGGTGCATTGTTTGGTCGGGTAAGTGTTTGTCTCTATAGGTCTTTATCTTGAGCAACGAGAGACAAGTTGCTTCTGATTCTTGGGTCTACATCTGTGTGTGTGTGTGTGTGTGTGTGTGTGTGTGTGTGTGTGTGTGTGTGTGTGTGTGTGTGTGTGTGTGTGTGTGTATCTGTTTTTCTTTGTACTCACTGCTGCTCCTCTTTTGTGTAAGTGTGTCGTCCAGCGAGTTGGAGCCAGAGCCTATGGACGAGCTGTCCTGGCTGTCCTGGGGAAACATCAGGAAACCGTCGCCAGACTCTGAACGAGAGGGGGTCAGCGTGAGAGAGCGCATCCTCTCCCGGCTCTTCGGCTTGATCAACTTCCTCATCTTCAAAGTGATCCAGTTGCCACGCCTACAAAAAGGAGAGACGAGGCCGCGAGTGAGACGGAGAGACCAATCGGGAACAAGAGGAGGAAAGAAACTGGAAAACAAAGTCAATGTATAATGAAATAAAAAGAAGTATGAAGGCTGGATTTTAATTTGTTCCGTGTGTACTCAGCCTCTAAATCTCCACATAAATGTTTGCGGTGCACAGCTGTTAAAAGCTCTGCAGACCATAAATATTTGATGCAGCTCTGCCGGAGGCTGCAGTGTGAGTGTTTTCTGCCATTCCCCCGCCTCAAAGATAAGAGTCAACAAGCAAACTGAGTTTTCAAGATCAGAGTCCGCTATGATACACCGACTTGTTTGAGTCACTCGAATTCAGGCGTGAGCCATTTTTACATTGAGACGTTACCAGTCATGATCATGTCACTGACACAAAATAGCTTAACCAATTCAAGAAGTTGTTTCTTGTTGTTTTTGTAAAATATTTTTTTACTCATGTGACTAGATGAAGCGGGGTTTTTTTTACCTGCGTGGAGGTGAGGGGTCGTAGAACTTGTACTGGTCCATGATCTTCTCCTCCAGCTTCTCTTTCTGTCTCCTCAGCTCATTCAGCTTGTCTCTGATTGGTGGAGAATTGAGAGATGATCCACCGAGACAGACAAGAACGAAAACGCATGCAATGCAAAATAAATGCAAACAATTTCTTTAGAATATCCCATAATCAAAGATGAATAATTGCGGACAGGGACATGGTCGCTGTCCGTTTGAAAAGGAAACGTATCATCAGAGGTTTACATGTATTGTCTCTGCTCTACGTGGTACAGGTCCTTGCTCTCCATGGTCTGCTCCAACAGAGTGCGATTCTGTAGCATCAGAGTCTGGATCTGGTCCAACAGGTGGCGATTCTCCTCCTCCAGGTTTCCTTTCAGCTGGCTCAACAACTAACACACAGACATGGATAGATACATTAAAGAGATGCTAAGACACCTGGCTTAGCAACAAATATGATTCATCAAAAGGGGTAAAACCCCTTCACAACACAGCTGGCTTAAGAAGTCGTCTCTACAAATATGACACATTAAAAGAGGTAAACCCGGCAAAAGACAGCTGGCTTTCAAAGTAGCACACAAACACACATAATGGGAAATTACAGAGAAGATAAGATGAATGGGTGTCTCCTCACCTCACACTGATTGGTGAGCTTGGTGGAGGTGATGTCCAGCTGCTGGTACTGCTCCTTCAGTTTAGAGAACTCCGCCTCCAGCTTGGTCTGGTCCAGCTTGGCGCTGTTCAGCTGGGTCTTCACGTTCTTATGGTCCAGCTGGAGATTGTCATTGTCCTTCACCAGTTGACGATGGGTATTATTCAGCCTGAGGAGAGAACAGAAGGACTCTTAAATATATAGACATGCATGCATGTAAAAGGGGCTTTTTCAATTTCATAGAAACATATGGTGGAGTCACCTCGTTAAAATGTTGTAATATGTTTAAGGTAAAAAGAAATATTGATACAGGTTGATCTGACCTATCATTTTCTTCTTTGAGCAGTTTGTACTGGTCAGCTGTGGCTTGGTGCGTTTGATTCTCTAGCGCCATTTTTTCCTGCTGCTCCTTCAGATTTTTCTCCAGATCCTCCAGGTCACTCTTCCTCTGCAGGAGCTGCTTGTACCTGCATGCATAAATGCACACACACATTAAAGACAAGAAGGAATACAAAGCACATTTATTTGTATTATCCAAAGGGGATCTACAGTTTCTCCGAGTTCCTCAGCATGGTTGTTTAATATTGACCTCATAAGACAATGTTTAAAAGGTCAAGGTAGTGTATAAAGTTATGAGACATGAACTGTAATTAGACGTGAGCAGGTGCTCATCCCGTGCTCCTAAACCCAGCCTCACTTGTCCTCCAGGTCCCTGTGCTGCTGCTCCAGGCTCTTGTGGGAGCCCTTCAGACCCCCATGCTTCCCGATCAGGGCTTCATACTCGGCCGCCTGCCTCTCGTGGAGCGCCGCCAGCTTCTCGTGATCGCGGAGGAGCAGCTCGTAGGTGGACCTCAGCTCCTCTTTGTCCTTCAGAGCTCCCTCGCGTTCACCCTCCACGCTGCTCTGCTGGCTCTGCAGCTGGGCGTTCTGGGCCATGAGGGCTGCACTCTTCGAGCTCAGGGTGGAGTTCTCCACCTGCAGGACAGGCCAAAGACAGAGATATTAGATCAAGATACGTTTTGTTATTATTATTGTGATCTGTGACGTGTACTGGGCTCTTTAAATCAAACATCAGAGGACACGCATGTTTTTGTCTACAGGGGGCACTGTGTCTCTGTTCAGTTTGTTCTCCCCCTTTGTAAACTCCATCTATACAACATCAGCAGGAAAACGGTTTCTTTTCAAGTTTCCTTTGTGGGGACAGCGGTTTACTGGTCTCAAGCCCCTCTTCAATCATGACTAGTGTGTGTATTTACACTGACACACACACACACACACATTATGTCCAGGTGCTGACACACTCTCTGTGCCTTTAAACAGTGACAGCTTTTCACTGACAGCGCATGTGTGCGCACACACACACACACACACACACACACACACACACACACACACACACACACACACACACACACACACAGACAGACAGACAGACAGACAGACAGACAGACAGCTAGACAGACAGACAGACAGACAGACAGACAGACAGACGCTACTGTATGGTCAGTATAAATCCTGTCGCCCATAAGCAGGGTTTGAATTGCTGCCAGACAAGGAGTACGAGTCTAAATCCATACCAGGGAGCTCAGCAGCCTGGCAAGGCAACTGCACGAACAGAGCAATGTTGAAAGAAGGCTGAATAGCTTCTCTGTTGTTTTGTATCACATTATGACTGATTCTTCTCGGAACCAATCAAGACCCGCGTATAATCATATATTTATTATACATTTTATGGATTTATCCTAATAATATCACATGTGAATTGAGTTGCGTCAGAAAGAGGCAACCAGTGTAAAACCTATGACAAATCAAACACGCAGATCATAAAATCAGATTTCCATACTGGATCAGTCGACGCCCGGGTTACCAACTAGACAGAAACAGATGATCCGCTGAATTAGAACACATCCTATGCACCAATATAAGTCTATAGCGCATGTATCTCGTTAAAATAAAGGGTATATTTTCGGGAGGTTTTTCATCATCACAATCGAGTGTTGTATGCATTAACTTTAAAACCTCAACTTTGAAGCCAACATAAACGATAACTTCTTAAAGTGATCAGAGAAAATACAAATGTCAACACCGTCAGTACAATACAAATACTGAAGGGACCTCGAGGTGACATTCTTTTGAATTACATGCATGTAGTCCTTTGTAGTGAAATAATTCAAGCGTGTTTGATATCTTGACGTAAAATCTACTCGTCCGTTATCCATTTCTGTATCAACCGAGTGTTTCTACCGAAGATTGTGTTCTATAGTTTCTTGTGAGTGTGAGGCAGATTAGTTTAGCAATAATACTAACTTGTTGCAGTCTGCTCACATTTCTGGATTTGAGTTAAAAACAAATCTATATTAATTACATGTGTGACTTATTTGTTTTCTGCATGTGTAGTGTAATCCACGGTCTACTGGACACTGTATTGTGTAGAATGTGTAAAGGATTACCTGCAGCTTGGCGTTCTGCGTTTGTAGAGACGTATTGTTCTCCTGTAAAGAAGCGGTCTGTCTCTGCACGGCCACGATCTGAGCCTGCAGGTTGGAGCTTTGAGTTTCCAGTTGTTTGAGCTGGCACCTCAGGGCCGCCTTCTCAGCCTGCAGCGTGGCATTCTGGGAAAAAGGGATACATAATTTAAAAGATATTAGATAAACAAGAACACGTTCAGGAGAAAAACACACGACCCAAAACCATACATTTTTTGGAAAAGTCACACAAGCCGTCGTGATATTGTGCTAACTTACATTCCTCTCCACCTCAATGAGTCTGTCTTTGACTTTCAGCAGTTCTCTGGTGGCTTCATGACTCTCTTTCTCCCATTTACTGACAGCCTGAGGGTCCTCCCCTCCTCTAGGGGGTGAGCTCTGCACCATCCTCTCCTCCTCCTCCCTCTGACGCAGCGCCTCGTAGTTTTTCTTCACCTGGAGAGAGACGCGCGAGTCAACACATAACTCAAAGTGGTCTTTTTTTGTGCTCCTTCAGTGCAATAAAACATAAATATCACGTGAATCCCAGACCGCTGGAAAATGAAATACTGCTCCAGGCTTGACAGTAAAAATACCAAATGATAAAAAGGAAACTACATTAGTAGAACATGGCATGAGTAATGGTGAAGTACAGCAGCAGACAGGATCCATTATAGGTTCACAGCTGAAACTCAGAGGTCATCTACAGAGGCTTGAACTTTTCCACTCAGACCTTTAGTTTTGGATTTGATTTGTGTCAGCAAGTTCAAAACACACGCCACCCTAAAGGAAAGCAGACATCCTCCACTCCAGTCCATCTCTTTCACAGACTGCTGCCGCCTCATGAATAGATAAACTGGCGATAGAAGTGGAAGAGTGGATGAATAAATAATGTATCGGCCTTGAGGAGCCCTCAGTGTTTTCAGTGTTTTGGACGGCAGCGGAAATATTTTGGCGTTTTTGGCTTCGTGGGAGGAATGTGATTTTATAATGGGTCCTCTGTATTATGGTTGATATGTGCTGCATGCTTCTGCCTGCAGCACATATGCTACATGTTTGTGCATGTACTTCTACGTTTAAAAGTATGGATCTGTGCATGTGTTACTGACCGTCTTGAGCTCCTGGCGTAGCTGTTGGTTGAGGTTGGAGGACTCCTGCAGTCTGGCCTCTAGGGCGGCGATCTTCTCCTCTTTAATCTCCAAAGATGATTTCAGAGTCGACTCCAGTTTGGTTTCCAGGAGCCTAAACCTGAAAATAAATACTTAAATTAGCTCTGTGTGTGTGTGTGTGTGTGTGTGTGTGTGTGTGTGTGTGTGTGTGTGTGTGTGTGTGTGTGTGTGTATTTGTGTCTTCAGTCTAGAGTGTGATCACACATTTGTAATCCTAAACACAGATAATGCATTATCGTCATTGCCACAGCGTAGCAAGGCCAACTGACTTCTTGGCAAAGAGTGCAGCAGGTGTAGGAGATATTGGCTCAGAAAACTCCCACAGGATGATTCTTCAATAGACTCAGAATGATTCAAACTTCAACACCTGATTTAAAATGGGCCACATTGCAGACTTATTTGGACTGCACTGATCACTTTGAATCATTCCGATCCCAAGAGATTTGATTAAGTTCTTATTTTAGCTCAGAGTTCTCCGTTTTAAGAGCCATCACAGAACAGTGAACTTTGCTGCTTGTGTGTGTGTGTGTGTGTGTGTGTGTGTGTGTGTGTGTGTGTGTGTGTGTGTGTGTGTGTGTGTGTCTCTGTGAAATAATACCTGTCGCTAGAGCTCTCGTCATTCAGCAGCCTCTCTTTGTTCAGTCCAATCTTCTCCAACTCATGGGTCAGTTTGTCCAGATCATTATTCATCTGCTGAGTCCGCAGCTTCTCACTCACAAGCTCCTAAACACACACACACACACACACACACACACACACACACACACACACACACACACACACACACACCAATAATTAGTAATAAAAAGGCATGATTTTAATGTAAGAGTCAACACTAATAATTCTTCAGTGTCTAGGGTTATCAATAAATAAATAAAAAATGTGTCTGTTTCTTTAAGTGCCTTTAAAATAAATATAGTTTGACACTTCCTGCACCAACAAAGGACTACGGCAGATAGATCTGGAAGCATGTGAAGCAAAGTCTCAAGACATGTTGGAATAACTATTGTTTGCAGACTTCTATTGTTACCTCTCGGAGCGCGTTGAGGGTCTTCTTATCAATGGTGCTCAGTTTGACCAGCTCCTTGTTCTCTCTCTCCAGGTCTTTGACTCTCGTGCAGGAGTCCCTGAAGAAGATCATCTCCTTGCCCATGGTCCGGTTCTCTTTCTCCAAGGTGGAGATCCGCTGGTTGTCGTCGTCCAGCTTGGAGTCGCGGATCTCGGCCTGCTGCCTCAGCCGCTTGTTCTCCTTCTCCAGGAGCTTCTTGTCTTTCTCTAGCTGGGAGCTTTCCTGCTCCAGAATCTTGTTCTGCGGGATAACGGGACGTAATGCAGAGCAGACGGATAAAACATCATTTGGTGGAATTTACTCTTAGTCTCTCTTAGCCTTGTAAATACATGTTTGGCGAAAAAGTGGATTCACACATTCATTTAAAAAGGGCCAAAAATCTAATTTTGACAAATAATCTGGGATAATCCAACTCTGCTGGGTAACGCGCTGCAGTTTTATCAGAAGGAACTAAATGAGTGGCAGTGCTGCTCAAGAGCCAAATAACACATTTTCACATTTTTTTTATTTGAACACATAATATTCTTTAGAGACTGCTGCATCACAAAGACTCTCTTCCGTCGGCCTCAACTACAATTTCGGGCCAATCTGATTGACCTCATTCTGCCAGGCAGAATCAATCCATCCCAAAAAAAAGTCACAGAAGCTGTTTCAGTAAAACCCGCACAGCTATCCAAATTGTTGTTGATCTGGTTCTGCTCCAGAGAAGAGTGCAGTCCAAAAATGTGTATAATTTTTTGTCACAGACTCAAAATCTTGTTTGTGTTTTCCAGGCTACCATTTCCCACATTTCAGCATTTATTGCTACCCAATGAATGCAAATAAACCAGTTTTCCTACCTCCTGTTCCAGCTGCTCCAGGCGTTTACTGGAGA
The DNA here is from genome assembly GCF_023349555.1 of Cebidichthys violaceus. Classification (NCBI taxonomy): domain Eukaryota; kingdom Metazoa; phylum Chordata; class Actinopteri; order Perciformes; family Stichaeidae; genus Cebidichthys; species Cebidichthys violaceus. The sequence goes on along the minus strand of NW_027176263.1, from coordinate 276,084 downwards.
TCTTGAGCTCTTCCAGGTTGCGTTGGAGGGTTTGATTCTCAGTCTCCACCTCTTGCAGCTCTTCCTCCAACTGTTGAATCTTTTTGCTGCTGTTCTCTAAAGCCTTCTGCAGGCGCTGGTTCTCTGTATCTAGGCCCTGGTAACTCATCTGGGACAGGAAAAGCCAGAGTAGGATATTAAAAGCATCCATGAACTAGTTGCGCTGCTCCCTGATGCCACCATATGCCCGATCCCCTGCAACTTACCTGTAAAAATATGAACCTATGATAATAAAGGTGCCATTACCTCTACCGCTGTTCCGCACAACTTTGTCTTAAGACACAAGTTGTCTCTGTTAAGGACCATTTAACTCATACTTGTGCCGTTTTAACACTTAAACTAGCAGTAGTCTGCTTTTTATTTCTCAAAGAAAGCTTCTTGCCGTACATGGTTACATCTCAGCTCTGTCTGACTGCTCTCTAATAACAGAAGTACTCGCTGTATGACTGGCAGTTGCTGAAGTTTTACCTCTAATCTCTCCGTCTTTTTGGACGAGGCTTTGAGCAGTTCCATGCTGCGCTTCAGATGGCTCCTCTCACTCTCCAGCTCCCTGTTCTCGGCCTCCAGCTGAGCGGCCTTAGCGCCCGCCGACCGGAGGCTCTCAGCCGAGCGCCGAAGTTCCAGGTTTTCATGCTCCAGCTGGGAGTTCTCCTTTTCCAGAGCCTCCAGCTGGAAGGCCATGTTCTTCAGAGTGTCCAGCTTCTTCTTCAGACGACGGCCCTCCGCCTCCAGATCCGTGTTCTCCTTCTCCAAAGAAGACACCTACACATACAGAAGTGATGGTTAACGATGAGGAGTCACGCTGTCATCTCAAACTACAAACCAGGTGGAAAACAAAATGCACCAGACCTTTTCACAGGTGATTCCAAGACTGGCTACTTTCTTCTGCAGGCTCTCGTTGTCCCTTTCCAGCTTCTGCATCAGAACCTCCAACTCTTCAGCTCGCTCACCTTTCTCCTTCACCACTTCAAGCTCTTTACCTGCATTCAAAATAAAGAAGGAACAACCAGAATGTTAATCCTGTGAATTCAAAATGAAAAAACAAGGACCTGTCAAAATACTGATTCCAATGAACCACAAAAACAGTTGAAAAAAGCGGGTCACTTACGAAGCTGTTTCCTTTCAAACTCCATCTTATTGAGTTTGGCGGTTGTCTCGCAGATGGACTCGTGGAGAACGCGATTCTCCTTCTCCACATCCTTGACCCGAGCCTCAGCACCAACCTGGCAGCGCTGGCGCAGAGACGACACCGTCTGGCTCAAGTGCTTGTTCTCCTGCTCCAGACCCTTCAGCTGGAAAACAGATATCAGAGTAATAAAGACAGCTTCACAAGGTCATGTTTAAAGTGATTGAAGACAGTGAATAATATTTACGGTTCACATGTTTCAGAATGTGTTCTGTGACCGTATTTGAAAGGAATCCAGCTTAGCTGTAGAGACTGGTTGTGTGAGCTGAGGCTTGGAGAGAGATTTAAGAAGCTTCTGCTTCAAATTTCCCTTTAGTTTAAATAGATGAAATAATAGACGAAGGAAAAATCAAGGAGCAGAATTGAAATATAAAAACAAAACATAAGTATTCTACAAATCATTTGAATATTGTGTTGAATGTGTTCGGGAACAGCACTGCTTTAGTTACATCTCATTGCTTTTATAACCAACTGGATACAATTGACCACAGTAATCTGTGAGTGCAGCTTGTTGTGTTTTCTCAGCCTCATCAAATCAGACGGTTAAACTAATTAAAGGTGTCAGATTGCAGACACAGCGAACGACAGAATCCGAGCCACAGAGTACCAGAAATCTGTGTCGTCAATAAAACATAGTGGTAGTTCCACCTAACAGTTCTTTCAGCCAAATGCAAATCAATTGGACAAAGATTGCTCTCAAAAGAACTCTGTATAGACTTTAGTAAATTACACAGCTTAGTCATGTTTTTGGAGCTTCCTGGAACGGGAATCAATGATGGTTTTGTGGAGAGAGCAGCATCTATGACGCACAGTCTCAAAGCTCTGTTTGTCTGAACGTGTTGGTGCATCCGACCATAAGCTCGTCCGGCATACAGACCGTAACATTAACTATATTCCAAAGCACATGAATACTTGATGCGATTACAGTCGCTCTCAGAAAAAGTCGGTCTCTGTAAGATGTTAGGTTCACTGCTCTAACTTGTTCTGCTGTCTCGAACACAACGAGCCTAATCGGTGAATAATTATTCAACAAAAATGTGGCATTCAGGAAAATAATTAATAAGTAATTATCACTCAGAAGATTTAATACACACACATACATAGGGGTGTGAATCTTTCACAATCTAAAACGATTCTCGATTCAGTACATAGGGGTGATCAGTCCGCTGTGCGCAATAAAGGCAGTGTGGCAAATTATGGCATAAAAGCAGAGTTAGGTGGGAATAAGATTGTTTTTTTTAATGTTTTTATATCTGAAAAAGTTTTAGAAACTAATTGCAATAATGTAAACACACAAAATGAAACATTTATTCATGCTAAACTTGCACAAACAAACACATTTTACTATTTCTAAATTCTTATTATTCTTCAAGTATACCAAGTTCAAGTTATACAAAAGAAAATTACATAAATAAAATTCGTAGGCTTTTATTTCTCAGAGACTTGCTATTTTAAATATGTGTGTGTGTGTGTGTGTGTGTGTGTGTGTGTGTGTGTGTGTGTGTGTACCTGTCTCTCAGAGTTTTCTCTGAGTGTTTCCAGAGTCTTCTCCAGTAAGGCCTTCTCCTTCATCAGGTCAGTACTGAGTGATTCAGCGCTGCGGAGCGACTCTCTGTCTGTTGTCAGTTCACCGCCCAACTGCTCCAACTGTAAACAATGTTGAAGTAAGATTTTAAGAAGACACACTATCTAGATTGGGTTTTAACGTCCGTGACGAACACTGATGGTGGCTCAGTAATAAATGAGTCACACATTATAATATAATATGTGATTCACAGTCACAAAGAAGCCGGTGCAATTATTAGTCCATGATACAAATACATAATGCATCACCTCATTCTGTCACAGCTCTGCAGAAAAACGCACACAAGTTAATGTATGGACACACACTACCAGGAACTGCATTCACATTTCAATGTGTTTTGGCTATAAACCTCAAGTCACATGGAAATAAATTTCCCACTTTCGATTTTCCCTTTGTGAGAGAAAAACACAATTTCATGCTTTTTATTCAGAGGGCACAGAGAGAGGCTTATGTTTCTGAAAATAGCTGAGACTCTTCTCTTAGCGAGGGGCGTTTGGGTGTCAAAGACTGGAGAGAAAAGGCGATGCAGGGCTGTCTGGATTTACAGCTTTGCTTTCATCCTCCCATCCACCCCTCTCTATACCCTCTCCCTCTCCCTCGTTCTCTTTCCATTTGTCACTATCGCGGCGTGAAAAACCCTAAAGCCAAGTGTTGGGGTGATATATTATGGATGAGTGCTGGTCCAATATGCTAATCATGGTGGTGACCGTGATGAGGGGCAGAAAAGTAAACTGGAATTCCAACCGATGCCGTAAAGTGAAATGTGAAAAACAAAACAAGAATGAAGCCCTGGGATACCCCACAAAGAATAGTATCAAAAACGTTCATATTCTATCATATTAGTATGTCAATGATGTCATACGTTTCTCCAGAAAAAACTGGAAAATGATTAAGAACTTTTAATCAAACCCTTACTCAACCACAGAAAAAAAAAAACGCTTAAATGCACAGTCCGGCTTACTTTCTGGTTCAGTCTGTGGTTTTCCTGGTTGACCTTTGCCAGTTTTGTCACAGTGTCCTGACCGGCGGCTCCTCTGAGCTCCTCCACAGTCTTCAGCAGGGTCTGGTTGTCTTTCTCCAGCTTCAAGAGACGGCTGGACGTCAGCTCATTCACCTCCTCACCCAGAGACTTCTGAGGGGCTGAGTCAATGACGGCGAGAAAATGTGGATTATACATCAACAATTTAACAAATACGAAAGAATTGAATCAATGTTTGGTTTAGATGTTTGGTGTCAAGACCACAGTCCATCAAAAAAGACATAAATACAAGGCCCATGGGACTAACTTCAGAGGTCTTAAAGCTTTTAAAGTGCCATTTTAACAAACACACAACGCAAAGTCTTTATCCAGATCCCTGGCTAGTTAAACCTCTTAACAGCTTTCATAATCCAAACGCACAGATTACCCTCCAAGAGCCACTGAATATTAATTACAGGTCTTAATCAAGTGGAAGGAAAACCCAGCGGAGGCCGGCAAATGCCGAAGGGCCGTGGGGATGACGCCAGGGCCAAGAGCCAATGAGCAAAGCCGGGTCTGTCGGCCTTCTGAAGCCCTCAAGCTGGTCAAACCAGGTGACTGTCAGCTGCAATGATGCTTTAACTCAACGTCACATTCTTTGCTTTCCTTAACACTCCTCTTTGTTTATCTTTCAGTCAACATAAACAATCCTGTTCTCTGGTTTTAAAACGTTCTTGGCTCCATCTTCTTCTTACCGTCAGTCAGTTCTGGTGTCTTGGATAGTTGCTCCAGTTCCCAGCCCAGATGCAGGGACTCGTCCATGCTCTGTTTCTGGGCCATCTCAAGCACGAGGTTCTCCTCCATCAGCTCCTCCATACGTTTACGGTCCATGTCCCTCTCCTGGAGATAACAGAGATGGACGGTGTGTTGCTATAAACAAATGCTCAACACTTGACTGCTGAAATGAATGTGCCTTTTACTCTGATTTGAACCCCAGCTTATCCAAGACTCATCACACGGATCTATAGATCATCTCACCATCTCCAGGTCATGGATCTTGGATTTGAGCTGCAGATTCTCTTTCTCCAGGAGGTGCAGTTTGTCGGAGCGGGTCCGGCTCGCATCCAGCTGCTCCTCCAACATGCTCTTAGTCTCCAACAGGACCTGGTTGTCCTCCTTCAACTCCTACAGAAACCACCACATCAACAGAGAACACAAGTTAAACAACAAAACATAAACACTGGAGCCAGAGGAAGAAACATGTTCGTCCTCTTCAGAAAATGTATATTATTACTTGTAATATCAGTTTAATATCAATATTGGCACCAAATACAAAAGGTGTGTCTAAAATAACGTATTTAGCTAAATATACAAATATTCAGTTGATATTAATATGGTGTAGATACTATGTATGCATGGTGAGCAAACAGTGAGCAAACCCCTGTAATTCAATACATACATTTACAGTAAAAAACACTTGCATCATGAGATTATGCAACATGGACAGTCGTTGGGGCCTTCTATATGGGTCACATGTAGCTTGCTCACAACATGGCCAGTTTGAACTGAAATGATGAAGACATGTTTATGTTTCAAGCAATAGCTAGTTCCTTTAACGTCAGCAACCCGATGCTAAATTATCCCCGGGGTGTCCTTTACCAAACACTGTCACCGCGGCTTGAAGTAACGCTCTGCGTGGGCGGTTGTGTACCTCGACTCTGGCCTTGTAAAACTCAATGTCGTGAAGTCTCTCCTTGTATCGGCTCAGCTCGCTCTCCAGTTTGTCGACGCGCATCGCTTTCTCTCTGAGGGCGTCCAGCTCGTCGCGGTAGGCCCGCGCCGATCGAGCGTCCGACACCAACTGGTAGCTCTGCAGGAGTTGACAGATATGTAGAGCAGAAATATGTGGATATGCACGTCTCTAAATGAGGAATCACGTGAACAAAGATGTGAACAGATATACAATCGTGAATCAAAAGCTACAGTCGGGTTTTTTTACGAGTCAGTGGACTGTAATCTTGTATGACAGACTGTTATTTATTCACAGATAATCTACCAAAGGCTTGTCTGTTACATAAACGGATAAAGAACAGAACAAACTCTACACACTATCAATTACCACAAGCACGCATACACCTCCACGTCCTCCGTGCCCTGAACTTATCCACCTTGTTTACGGCATTTAGTTTGTCAGCCTGCTGCCCACTTCAAAATCAAAAGCCGTGTGAGGCGGTTGCTAGACTAAAGATAGCTCTAATAGCCTGTAATGAGCTAAGTCACTTGCTGGCTGATTAAAGCCTGGCAGCGCTGCAGACATAAAGTACTAAGAAAGAGGAGGGAGCAGCAGGTGAAGGGGGGGGGGGTGAGGTCATGTGAACGTTTGTGTGCATGTAGGTGTGTGAGGAATCACTGTGACTAAGTTGCGTCACCTCTTGCTGAAGCCTCTTGAGCTCCACTTCCATGTTCTCAAGCTCCTGTCTGGTGTCCAAAAGCTGCTCACTCTTCTCCTCTCTGAAAAAAAAAAAAGAGAGCGGGAGGGAGAGGAGTTAAACAAGGAAGAACATGGGGGGGGGGGGAAGGTCGCAGGATGTAACCTAGAAAGAGGAAAGACAGGCAGAATGCCAGGAGGTAGAGAAAGATACAGAGTTCTCTGCAGCAAAAAAAAGGCAATAAAAATATGTTTTGTGTCTCTGCTCCTGTGATAAACATTAAACCGCACACTGACAATCACGCTCAAGTTCTTCTTTGTGTGTGCGTGCTTGTCAGCGAACCAATTCAGAGTATTAACAAGGACATTCCTTTAGGGCTGTTTCCATTTCATAGCTTGCAGCTAAATCGTTTAATGGTAGCAGCCTATTGACATACTAACACAGAAAGAAAAAAAACACATTTTACATAATCTGCCAAAAAAGCTTCACCATCTAAACTTTACTTTTAAGTATTTTAGTTTCAGTCGGTAGGCATTTTGATAATGAACTGGGTTGTTTCCGCATTCAAACATAGCATACGCAACATCCCGTTGGGCATATTAGGCCTTTGTTGAAAGACAAAAATATAAAATTCACCCAATAACCCATTGTCTCGTGTAAAAATAGCCTATCGTGTCCGGTGTGTTTGAGCGGTGATGGTCATAATGGTCACAATGTCTTTCCTGTGTCCTGCCTTGAATTCAGCTAATAATAAACAGCCTTCTTCATCACACTCAATAACATAACACACAATGAAAAACAGTGAGGGGAAAGACAGCGATAAAAAAAAAAAAAAAAGTCCTGTGACTACTTCAGGGGTAAACATATGCAAATCTGCCCCTGAGGCTCAAACCCCGCATCTCCTTTTATTCTGGAGAATCCTCAACAGATAAGATCAGAGAAGGAGAGAAGAAAGTTTCACATCTGATTTCGCAAGTGTTGCAAAATATAGAATTAAATGCGTCACTCTTTCACCCTCAATAGTAGGGTCTTTCTGCTATCTCACTCTCCTGTATCCATTTGTTTAAGTGACAGTGAATACGGCAGCCTGACTGTGTGTGTGTGTGTGTGTGTGTGTGTGTGTGTGTGTGTGTGTGTGTGTGTGTGTGTGTGTGAGAGAGTGTGAGTGTGAGTGTGTGTGTGTGTGTAAATTCTCTCGGCTCCTTCCAACCATCGAGGGAGAATGTGTCACGCCGCTTTGAAGGAAAACGACAGCATTCCCGAGCACCGAGCAGCAACACTGAACATCTGATGGCCTATTTGATTACAGCGCTCTGGAGACTCAGGTTGCATCTCAATAAGCAAAAGGCGCCCTTCTTTTCTTCCATGTATCTCCTTCCTTACATAGTTAACGTTATTTTGGAAAGTATGAGTCGACATGCAGGCAGGATTTTCCCTTTACTCAGTTCTCTTTTTGTTTCATTAGTAACCCCCCCCCCCCCCCCCCCCCACACACACACACACACACACACACACACACACACACACACACACACACACACACACACACACACACACACACACACACACACACACACACACACACACACACACACAAAATCACAAACACCTGTCAACCTTAGAATGGCAGATTAGCTCTGGGCTCATATTATGGATGCAGCTGGCTCTGCCGCTTATGTTAATGGTTCAACTCGAGCTGCACAGACACAAACACTTGTATGCACTGCTGTCTTTGAAAAGCCAAGAGACAAAGGCAACCTTTTCCAGGCCGCTCCATGTCGAACTGGTAGTCTTCCTCGCCCTAATCTCAATATTTCCATAACCCTACATCTTGGCCCTATTGAAATGACATATTCAATCAGTCTTTCTTAGAACCAACAGAAATGCATTTTTAATACTTTCAAGTTTTGAAGTTACAACAATAAACGTTGTTACAGGCTATTGATTATTGCCTCGACAGCAAATATATTACTATCACCTGGAAGTGGCTCACTTTTTTTCCACACAAACCACACACACACACACACACACACACACACACACACTCTCTATATATATATATATATATATATATATATATATATATAAACACAGTATTTGTGATAAACATTACCAAACATTTCTTCAACAATACTGTTTAACTATATTAGCATGCCAAGGAACGGGGGGTGTACCGGTACTCGGTAAAGAATATTTATTTTATTTATTTTTTTAAATCAACCCTGACCTTCAGTATTTAATTCTACAATAAACAAATTATGTAGTCAATGAATTAGTCCTGCAGGAACATGGTTAAAGGACGATTACAACACAGCAGGCTTGTTTAAAATCAATCAGTCTTGAATAAAATATACACATTGAGTTTGGTTGTAACCAATTCCAGCATAATGGGACATTCCTGCCTTTTATGTCAATGAGCTGTTTAGGATTTGTTGTAGTTAATGATCTACAGGCATTTAAGTTGTATTGGCTGGTTGACCTCAAACTCAGACAGACTTTACACTAATTACAGTACATGGTTGATGGTTTGACACTGCTACAATTCAGTTAATCAATTCAGTCTGTTTCTTAGCCATTCACTTGTTGTGAAAAGGATATCATGCTTTACATGTTCTTGCAGTTTTGCTTGATTGGTTGGGTTTTGTGATAAATAGTCATATTTCAGATCCAATAAATTCAACTGAATTAATGTGTTTTTAATCTGGATTTTTTGAGGCCAGTCCTAATTGCACATTTACACTCAGCTGCCAGTCTATTAGGTTGATCTAGCTAAAACTAATGCATTCTAATACAACAGTCATGCAATAAATGCTACATCCATGAGGTTGTAGTATAGTTTGTGGTGCTGTTGAACATGTTGCATTGTACAGAGAGATTTAGAAAAAAGACTTCACAAAAGGTAGGATTTATTGCAGAACTGTTGAATAAGACTGCATTAGCTTTAGCTAGGTGAACCTGACAAAACTGAGCGTATGTAATATTTTCAAATATCTCTGACTGTGCTGAGAAAGAAAAACAGGTACAATACATTTAGATTTAAAGCTGGACCTTTAGAGGTAAATGAATGGAAGCAGTACGAAATACACATTTGGCCTGGGAATCGGGTTAACACTCACGCTGAAGAATAGCATCTCCAAATATGACCCTAACGGTGTTTCATACTGTAGGTATAAACTCAGTGTGTGTGTGAGCTTGAACAGGAGGAGGGAAAGCAGCCAGAAAGCAGCAGCTTTGTCTAACATATTAACAAACAGACCACTGTGGGACCACTGAACCATCCATCCCCCCCTGGCTCTAACCCGGTCTCCTTCTGACACACAAACACAACCCTAAATAGTGTACACACACACACACACACAATTCTCCATTTGTATGCAGAGAGACAATATTTGTCTCTGTGCATGCACCCATACACAATAAACACACTCCTCCTCTGCCTGAGAGAAGAAACTGCACCATGTGAGCAGACTACATCAGCGTGGACTGACTTTAAGCCCTTTTTCCTTGTCTGGCCCATCACAACAACAAGTAATACCATGGCAACCAACAAACAAAATAACTCACTGGCTTGTCCGGTGATGTTCTAAAGCCCTATTTAGGTCTACTGAAGAAATCATAATGTAGGCCAAGGATGTATAAGGGAGATGTCTACAGTGATGAATGTCAGACCTTTTCAGCACACGAACAAAGTTAGGCTCAAGGAAAGATGCTTTTCAGTGTTCGCGTGACAAAGCAGAGGGTGACCTGCACTCCATTCTGAGTTACAACCAATTGTTGAAGAACAATAAAGTCAAACAGACAATGCCATGTGTGTGGGCTAAATGCTAAGGAGACAGAAAAAGATCTCCTGCAAACTACAGGGGCAGAATGACTCAGCATTCAAATACGCTCAAAGGCCTTTTTACAAATCATTAGGATCGCTAGGAGATCAAATGAGCGAGATAACTTGTTTAAATATGTTTTTCAACGTGCTAAGGTGATGAACATTCTTCTACACTGGAAGTCAGATCCACTCAAGCGTGCAAATGATTCCCTTGAAGTAGGAACGACGCGTTATCTGACATGACACAGCCATTGAAATCTAATCCACGATTAGTTTTAGTGGGGATTTTAATTTTGAAAACAAAGGAAGATAGAGTGAAGTACACAATACCTCAGGTTCTGTCAAAGCACTCAGTCACAAAACAGACCTGAGGCCAGCCAGTCTGATAAAAATGTTTGTGTAACATTTAAATACTTCCCCTTGTCAGAAGGTGCTCCCTTTCTTCTGACTGTTCTGTGTTGACCATTAAGCCTTTGTCTGGCAAGGGATTATAGCACTTTAAAAAGGAAGCTCTATTATTCATAGGCAGAATTTAAAAGGCCTCAATAAGGTTTATGCATGTGTGTGTGTGTGTGTGTGTGTGTGTGTGTGTGTGTGTGTGTGTGTGTGTGTGTGTGTGTGTGTGTGTGTGTGTGTGGTGCAGTATGACATCATAACAGCCTGGTCTTATGTGAGTAATGGAGATGTAGGGAGGAAATGAACCGCTGGTCTCTATGACTCTTCCTCTCTTCATAGTCACAGTCTTAAAGCATCCTGTTTGAGGCTCGGATGAAGTCATTAAAACTACCAATAACAATTAGGAGAATACACTCATAGTGCACTCCCGTCAGGAATGTGATGAAGAATTACATCCTGCTTAAATTATAGCCTTTCCATGACCTAAAACTTTTAGAACTTCCTGATTTGTCAGTATTGTTTAGTTAGAGGATGTAACCAGTCAGGTCTCCAAACAGATGGTAAATAAATGGTAAATAGTTAGGGTCTAATTCCAGCAAGTTACCCTTTTGTATGTAGGTCTTGAGTTTGTCTCTGGCTAATTTTGGAGGTATAGTTCCTGTTTTTCTACATTCGATCACCTTTGCCCAATTTCAGTATTTTTTTTTTTACATCTAGCTGATAAAGCCGTGGCACTCACAGTTCCTGTCGAAGGCGTCTGATCTTGGCCTTGGCATCAGCCAACTCCACAGAGAGGTGCTGACGGCTTTCGGTCCTCCTCATGCTGGGAGAGTCACCGGGAGACTGGGTGGGATAGGGAGCCAGTGGAGACAGCTGCACACAGTCTCTCTCCTGGGTCAACTCCACTATAGTCTGCAGGGAAAGAATGGACAGGTAGTGAGATTTCTAGCTGCGTAGATGAGCACAAGAGTGCGTTAATAGAAGTCAGTTTTGACTTCTCAAAACCAGACTCAATAAGAGAACATACTACAAATAGTGTTAAAACAGAAATGTAATTTCTCATTTGGATTTAGGGGAACTAAGCAGCGTTGCCATTTCCTGCAACGGCAGCAGTTAGAAGTAGAATTCAACAATTGGACTAGCATTGACAACAAACCCAAGCACCCCGACTACCCAAAACCAGAACATAGGCAATAGGGCAAAAAGTACACCAAAAGCCCCACACACGGCCAATTTTGATCTATTGCCCCAGAAAGGAAATGGGATTTTAATTGAGAGCGGCTGGACTACACAGTGATAATCTGGAGGCTATTAGAGCCCCCGACACACGCACAAAAACACACACACAAAGATCGGCTATCATCTGCACCCTATGGGTTGGAAACTCATTTTATGACGCACACTGTATACTCAAAGTAAAAAGCACACACACACACACACACACACACACACACACACACACACACACACACACACACACACACACACACACACACACACACACACACACACACACACACACACACACACACACACACACACCATCCACGAGACAGTTAACAGTTTCAACCCTTCCTTCCTGAGGCTGCTCTTTTGTGGTAACGTTTAAAAAAAGGGAAAAGTTTCCACATCACCCTGACTAGAAATAGCCCATCATTTTCATTATCAAAGTTCTGTTCGAAGAACTGTAACAAACCCACCGCACAAAACCTCCCCCCACACATAGAAAGAGAATATACAAACACACACTTCACTAGCTTCCTGCCTTGTCTATTGTACCTGTTTATTGCTGAGGTTGCTTTATTGATAAAAGGAATAATAAAGCTACACACAAACACACATATGTTATTACCTCCAGCTGTGTGTCCCTGTCATCCACCAGGCGTTTGAGGTGGAAAGCCAGGTTTCTGGAGAGGCTGTCCAGGTCCTCGGAAGGCATTTCCCCACTTTCCAACCACTGCAGGTCCACCACGTTCTCCTGATTATGAGTCACCTACAACCACAAACATCACATCATCGATAACATTAAGATTCAATCCTCTGTTGTCGAGAAGATGAATTCATGAGACTTTGTCAAGGAGTTGAAATATCTTCATTGTCTCCATGCTTTTGTTTTCTATGGAGGAGAAATACCTCTTGGATGTGGGATGCTATGGAAGCTTTGGTGTCAAAGTCCAGAGTCTGGATACACTCAATGTACTCTTCCTTCTTCTCGCACTGTAAACAGAGGTGGGAGGTGGAAGAAGAGAAGAAGAAAGACATTGATAATGTTACAGTGTAAGGTGGGTCAGGGGCCAACTGGAGGTTAGGGGAGCGACATTGCAGATACGTGACAGACACTGATGATCAGATATATATTTCCAGGAACTTGTATTTAGGAACAAAGTCTTCAAACGTGACTTTATCTTCTGGATCAGACAAATTTTCCTCTCTCGTTGGTAGAAGATGAGAACAAAACTCAGCACTACAGACGTAAGCTCTTGTTCGCTGTGTGTTAATTCTTACTCAGCATCAGGTCTTTAATGTAAGCTTGAAGTAGACAGAATTTTAAGCCAGAGTAACACGCATGAATGCAACTGTAGTGTCTTTTTGCTAAAACAATAGAGCTTGTGAAAGGTCTGTGCCCTTGTCTGAATGCAATGAGAGATGAATAGGGCTTTGTCTCAAGACAGGAAAGACATTTTTACAAAGCATTAGCTGTACAAAAGGGAGTAAAAGGCTGTTATCAAGGAAGGGTGAATCAAATGGAGACTGGCTTTGAAGTTAAGGTACCAGAGCACAATTACTGCCTTCATAACTCCCTAAATGAACCCCACCAGAGGTTAAACCGCACCAGAGTTTGATTAAAATGGACTAAATGTTGGCTTTTGAAAGCACTTTGGTGGACTAAACTGCGCTCTTACCTGGACAGCACAGCCTAGTAGCAGCAGCAACAGTTTCTTCATCTCCTCCAGACCTTGCTCTAAAGAAGAAGAAAAAAAACACAAAAAGACAACAAACCGTTAAATCTGTCTCGTTTCCATTTTGTCTTGTCTGACATTCTGTTGAACCAGCTTTTGTGGTTTCATAAGGAGCAGCCTAACAACACACAGAGGTTAGTGAACAAATTATGTTGATAGATGTTTTATTGATAGCGATCAGAAACATTGCCTCAAGCATGTCACCTCAAAGATGAGAGATCTGGTGATAGATGGAGGGTGTTAACGGACATGATTGCGTTTGTAAAAGCCTTTCTTTAAAACGAAGTCCTATAAAGTGCTTTGTAATAAAACAGTCATTGTTTTCAATTAGAGCTCTAACATTATCTAGGTTATAGCAGGTGTTTCCTAGACAGATGGGGTCTTACTCATCTGCCTGCTCTGGCACAATGTATTTTCCTAAAAAAAACAAATCAAGATTCAGCTTGGAAAAATCATCCATATATATCCTCACATTTACTTGGACACACCCATTAACTGAATTCTTGGTTTGTTCCAATTCCCCCCTAATAAAAGCCCCTTCTCTAGTAACAGAACCACAATGTAGATCGCTGACAGGATGAACTTCCAGTCCTCTTCCACAAGTCAGGACATAGTGTCAGAAACGGCTGAAACCCACAAACAGCTGCCAGCATGCTCAACAGGCCTGAGCTCATCTGAGGGATTTGCTCCTGAACAACAGTAAACCAGGTGGTGCCTGTGTGTGTTACACTGACTAAGTGGTATGGTATACATGCAAGTTGTGAGTCTATGTTGATACCATGACTCTGCGTTTCCCCTTTTTAGAGCACGGCATTTGTGTGTGTGTGTGTGTGTGTGTGTGTGTGTGTGTGTGTGTGTGTGTGTGTGTGTATGATAAGCTAGCTCATCATGTGGCCCAGGGGGTAGTGAGTGCTAACACTGTCTGGCTCTAATAATAATAAATCCAGATTAGTGACAGCATGGTTTTTGTGTAGGGTGGTCTGTTTGCCGCTCAGTTTAATGGGCCAATCATCAGCTAAATGGCAGACATACAGGAAGTCAATTATTATCTATGAGTTTACAATTTGTGGGACTTTCCAAATGATTTAAAATGAAAGTCAAATCGGATGGATAAAGCTACCTCTCAACATTATCGCAAACGCTGGAGAAAGGAGTCAGATTGTTTGTGTAAAGCAGCAATTTAGAGAGCGGCAAACAGACGACCAAGCAGTTCCTTTGGGAAAACTCAGTATTCCAAAACAGGAGGATTCTGTAAAGTTGAAGGATAGATTCTCTGACTACCAAGTAAATCTCCATCCTCTCATTCTTCTTGAATCAACTGAGAAACACAAGTCAATGTGTTATTGAGCAATCTAGACCTTCATGTGGTCATCAAGTGACACGTTAAATGATCATCTCTTAAATGTGAGACCAATATTATACTCATGACAATTAATCCTTGATCATAGGCGCAAGCCAGCAGTTTAAAAAGGACAAACTATCACTGATAAGAGAAAGAAAGCTGCTGCGCTGCTCTCTGGACTTAAACTTTGTACTTTTGTTCCAGTCGGTGATGTCAGAGCGGGTTGTTTTGTATTACAGCTGGTGGAAAACTAAAGCTATGCAGCAACCTTTTCCCCCATGTAGGTTACTTCACTGTTGATTTACCCATTAAGACTGGATAATGTTTGGATGTGTCCATCGTGGAATTACAGCTGTAATTACATTTGTTCTGTACTGTAGCCAAATAAAGAAGGTGAATTTTGCTTTTCTATGTCTAAGGGGAACTTTCCAGCTTTGGGTCAACATATTACAAAGAAAACATGCACTAGTTTGTACAGGTATTGGCGTTAATATACTCCAAGAGAAGAGCTCGTCAGATGGTTGAACAGCATCTGTCATGCATGATGTCACTCCTGCTGCAGCCATAACTAACTTGATTAAATAACTGCGACTGCAGAGGACCGATTGTACCAAGTAGCACCCAGACACAAATGACACGGCTTTATGGGTGTTAACTGGGACACTGATGGAAAAGCTCAAAGGAAGACTCCAGCTTCTTGCCATCTATCCACTTTGGAAAAACCTCATTTCCATTCCTGCTATTATGGTAGTGTGCTATCAGTCAAGAGGATGTCACCGTTTTATGCTTAGTCAGTACTTGAAAACTCGTAATCAGCACCTGCATTCGGGATAAGAGAAGAAATATTCGGCATTTGAAGAGAATAAGAGCAAATTTGGGCCTAGAAGGATGACGATAGATAAAACTTAATTCTCAAAGCTGCGGGGCTTAACGGTGCACTATTAGAGCTGTAGGAACCTATTCTCGTCTGGAATGGATTTAGCTCAGCAAATCTACTGAAGCAACATAGGAAAGATAAGGACCCTCATAGGATAAATAATTTATACAGCTAGAGAGGGGGAACAAGAGGGAGAAATCGTAAGAGGGAGAGATGAAAGCAAAGGAGACAAAAGAGGGAAAGAACCACAGAGCACAAGCAACACAAACACATGGGAGGGATGTAGAAATAGAGACACCCAGAGAGAGGAAGAGAGCAGGAGGGAGGCAAAGAGGCAAGGTTGAAAATAGAAAAGAGAAATCTCCCTCTAGCAGCAGCTTCAAGGAGCACTGCCATCTCTCTTCTAGCCTCCTCTTTTCTCCCTCCCTCTTTTACTCACTTCATCCATCCATTTATTCTCTGCAACACCCATCCACCCATCCTTCCTTCCTTCCTTCAACATTGTTACAAATCATCTGTGCCTCCCAAGTGTTTGCATTCACTCGTCTAGGCTTTCTTTTTCGCCTCCTCTCCTTCCTCCCTGCTTTATCCTCCGAGCAGGAGCCAAGAGGTCAGACGGACAGTGACTAACCCTTCTTCCTGCAACGCCATTGTTAATCTGTGTGTGAGGATGTGGGTGAATAAGAGGAGGAAAGAAGAGTGGCTGCCTACATGTGCAATCAATTGCTACAACCCTCTCTTCTGCCATGATGAATAGAGTCATTCAGGACCCGATGACTTGCAGTTCAGTGGTGAAACTGGTACAAGCAATCTGATATTGCTTTGACAGCCTGCCAGAGTATATTCAGCCCATCTCACTGGAGCAGAGGATGGAGTTGGCTGAACCTTATTTTCAGATTATTTCAGGGGCATATGTGTTTTATAAGACACGATAGCGTGTCAAGTGACATAAGCAACAATGTCAGAACAACCCAGTCTGCTTTTACGCCAAGCAAATGATAAAATACAAAAATGCATATTGGTCAAATTGGTATTTTCTTCTGTTTATCTTCACTACCCCATTCTCATGACTTTCAAAGGCAATCCATCTTCTCAGTCGTAAACACACACAAAAACAATTCAGTCTATTCTATTCTTTTCTATGGAGACACGAGACACCACAGCACTGTGAAAACAGACTGCATAAACACACCAAACACTCGCCTAGACACATGGAACACTGTTTCAGTCCAGGAAAGAAAAAAAAAAAAAGAAAAAAATCAGGCCTGCTATTTTTGCTGGAAAAGTTACTCCTTTGAGCACACACACACACACACACACACATAACCGTCAAGCCCCTCGGTCAATGCTTTCTGTCAGCTGTCAACAGCTGTCTATCCTGTTGTTGCTACTGTTAAAAAGGGTTCTGCTCAGTGGGAGGAGCTTTCAGCTACAACCATGTTTTTGATCCATCCATGTTTGGCCATATTTATGCTTGAAGTAGCGGAGAGAGGATAAGATGGTTTTGTAGTCAATCGCTGCAGACTGAATTCATGAAATGACGAAAACATAAATGACTGCAAGTGACATGAGTGAAGCAGCACCAGACATTTTGGGTTGACAGAGAAACCAAACATATTTTGAGGGGAAATACTTAAGTTTTCAGAAGATCAGTCCAGATCACTGCTGAAAACTCACAGGCTTTAAGATAGAATAAACAAAGGATGCACTGTGTGTGTGTGTGTGTGTGTGTATGCGCATACGTGCTGAACACAACATGCATGCACAAGGTTAGTGTGCGTCCGTGCATCTCACTGTATGTGCATATACAAGGCAGACTAAGGTAAATCAGAGCCTGGGGGTACTACAGTGCATTTCCACTGTTCACAGGTTTGAACACACCCCTCCCCCACCCACCCACCGACTGAACACAAGTGCACGCACTCACACAGACGCAGAGTCGTCCCCTGCCCCCTAATGAGAGCATAATAAAAGCCACATGGCCAATGACTTTCAGCTGGCAGACGCTGAGCCGGAGAGTCAGACTCCACAGCCACCGCTGGTCTGACTGACTGACTGATTATCTGACAAGCTAGAGGGTAAAGGGCAAAAGAAACCCGGAGGAATGCTTTCTGTCTGCTCCGGTCCACTTGCTCGGCGCTGCCCTCCGCTCTCGTCTGCGTTAGGTCGACTTTAGTATTCACTGAAGTCATTTATAAGGCTGCAGATCGGGTTTTTAAAAAGGTGTTGATCTTCAGAAATGTACTGCTGTTCAATTCAAACAGTTGTCATTATTTTGGGAGTTCTGTTCATGAAGAATCATGCTTGGCTTCGCAATAATGACTTATAATAACACAAACATACTTAAAAATACTTGTGAAAACGTGTTTCTTTTGCAGGGCAGATGTTTTACCTCTAAGGGGAATTAACAACCAAGTCATCCTTGCATGAAAAAGAATCGCAGGCAAACACAGCGACGCACATCTATGCGCGTGTGTACTCACTGCGACCTCTTATTGTCCGTTTATTTACCCTTCATGCCTGTGGGGGCGTTTGAAAATTAACAAAAGGCAACTGTGACCATTGAAAAGCAATGAAAACCCCCAAAATAACAGCAATGGCGTTAATGAAAGTGTGACAAAAGCAGCCGAGGGAGGACGGGGATTTTAGAAGCCATTTCATCTGCTTAAAAAAAAAAAAAACAGGTACGAAAATCCTTCAACATGCTTCGTCAGCTGAGCCTGGAAAACAATTCACTTTATAGAGCTGATGATTACATTTGCAGAGATGTACACAAAGGCTACGGAGCTTTGTGTGGACACACTTTTCCAAAAAGTAAAAAAGTAAATGGTTTTAGCTAAAGTTTTCCAGTGCGGGCTATTGTGCCTGTTACTGATCCAATCAGACTGGGAGCTTTTTTTCCATCACATAGTTCTCCTTTAATCCACACAATCCTGTTACTTTCACAGCGACCTAAAACGATGGCCTGCTACTAGTTATCTTATCTCATCTCTTAGCTCACAGGCTCCATCGGGGTCACATTGGGATATCAAGTAGCAGTTGGGGCTGCAGAGGTCAAGCTGCTCAAACATGTTTTCATGAAACACAAACGCTTGACACTGCGCTACTGTTGCGTCGAGGCCGCTCAGGCATATCAAATGTCTGTGTTCAGCAGGTCGAAGCTTTTACTGCGAAGCGGTTAAATTAATTTAACACGTCAGGTGGTAGAAGTACACAGAGTTAGCCTGCCTTCTCGTATCGGTCTTCATTAAACCAGGGCAAAGTGTTAGGTTGTGGTTTGACTAATGGCACAAGTATAATTATGAAACCAACCCATTAATCTGTCCATTCCCCATCACCTCACCCACAACACAATCAGCACTGTTCACTAACCTCTGTGAAGTCTCTTCTAATTCTGCCATCAAGTCCATTATTTAATTAGCGTGGGTTATGAATGGCAGTCCAATAGACAGCTCATTATCGAGTTAATGGAGAAACAAAGAAAGGAAGTGGCTGGAAAATGAAATCTACATCCAGAGAGAAAGTCACTTGAATGCTCAAAGCAATGGATAATTAAAAGAGGTCTATTGTTGCAATTTTGCTGATGTCTTATTAGAATGCATGTGTGCTCCTTGTGATCTGCACACATGCTTGCTGCTCAAGTGATTCAACTAGAGGAATGTCTTAAAGCAGATATGAATATTATTTTTGGTTTTCTTATGTTTAGAGGCCAAGAGCACTCAAATTAAAACCGGTACAGCATTGGTCGAGGTATTAGGGTATTAGTCTGCATAATACGGTGGTTGTATTGTTTCACACACTGACACTTACCAGACAGAGGGTTGCGGCCCAGAACCAGCACGTTTGGTAAAGGCATCATCACCAGCTGCTGGAGGGTCTCCTGTTACACAAAGAAATAAAAAGGAGGTCAGGAAGAGAGATCAATATGTAGCATTTTAAAAGAATTACAGATGTGAAAATGGAGAGATACAATTTGCTCGACCCTAACCTATCTCAAATAACTTGATCTAATTATTCTTATTAACATGAGGAGTTTGTAAGTGTTGGATTGACACTTAGAGTACGTTATAGTTTGTGTTTGACTGTTGAAATAATTGCATTTCCATTAATGTTAGTCCAAATAAAAGCTCAATAATTCAGCTTTTCACATGTAGACTTGTAAGCCAAGAGAGCCGAGGTTATTCTGCACGTCGCCATTTGAGACAAGTTCCGGCACTAGAGTAAAAATATACAACACTATAACGACAATCCTCAGGGCTTTGACAGTTTGAAATGCTGCACGTATTTAACTGTAAAATCATCTCCAATCAAAGACAGTAATGGTGAGTGGCAAGTCTGGGGTTTAAGTTTAAACAGTGTTACACTGTTGGCGAGGTCTAGACTTCAAAACGATTACCAAGACATCCAAGGGGACAGCAAAATCACCAGTATTAATCCCCTATAGTGGACAGAGTGACTGTGTGTGTGACTGTGTGTGTGTGTGTGTGTGTGTGTGTGTGTGTGTGTGTGTGTGACATGATGCAAGTGACAGCGGTATTTATGTCGGTTAAATTGCTGGTGCGGGTTGTGCCGCAGGGCCGCCTCCATTCACATGTCAATCATGTAACCCAAAATGAAACTTTGAGCTGCAGTTTACGGCACCCATGCAGACACACACACACACACACACCGCCGTGTACGATGGCGCTACATTATAAAATTGTCGATGGAGGCGATCACTCATCAACAGCCTAGGAAAATATGTTTGCAGTCGTGACCTTTAGAGCAGTACAAACAAAGTCCAAACCTCCGTCGTATTGAAAAGAAAGGCTGGTTTCTTTAAGGACATGAAGGTCACCTAACTTCAATATTTCATGGCTGCTCTTCGCCATCAGGTGGACAGAACTCATTAGACCCCACACTTCTATGCAGGTTACTGCTGATGTCTTGACAAAAAGGCTTATATAAGTACGGGGTGTTGGAGAAGCCCCCCCCCCCCTCTACTGCCATAACCATCTGCTCTATACATATTGCATTACCTCATCGTGGAGGTAAATCTGACATCATTTGGTGGTTTTGAATGGTTAAAAATAGAGCCACAACTGTGATTCTTTTGAGAATGATTGAAAGCAGCTACCAGCTAAGTCGACAGAGCGAATTAAATCAAAACTGTATACCTAAAATATCTTCTACACATTTGAACTACCGTACTTAAGATATTTTTTACTGACATGGACTTTTCTACAAACAATACATCTTTTTCTAATCTGTACCTTAAAATAATGAAGGTTGACGAGCCCCTAACATGATATTTACAACCATATAGTCAATATTACCATATTCATGTACAACAATAAAGAAAGAAATTCTAATAATATAAATTGCAAGCTCCTTGGCGATGGTTTTAATAAAATTGTTACATTTGCTCTCTATTCTTCCAAGGTTTTTTTCAACACCATGTTTCAGTTCCTCTTTACTCCCATAAAACTGTGTTTGTACATAATGTGCTTGTTGTTTGAAGAACCTAAATGTGTCATCGGTTCCTCACATCCAGGCAAATGTATTTAAATACAGTTGCAGACCCAACTTCAGATTTATCCTCCTTATCGAGGCTTGCAGCAGAGGTGACTGACACCTGTGGTCGTCTGAACCTTTGTTGGCTGCTTGATTTGACGCAGAGACAGAAAACCACTGGTTTATAGAGGAAGATGTGAAGAATGGGGGGGGGGGAGAGAGAGATTTCCAGTACATCACTCACATCTGGTTTCATGCAGATAGTACAGAGCGACAAATAAAAAGGAACTGCTACAAGATGTTGCGTATCATACTGTAAGTCTTAGTTGTGTATTTTTGCCCAGGTTTAGCAGTTAACTCGTGAAGTGGAATCCATGAAATGTGTGGTAAAAGAAAAAACACAGTCATTACCACATTTCCATTTGAGCGAACAGGTGAATGAATGTATTCTCACATTAAAAAAAATAATTGTCTGTATTCAGAAGAAGCTTCTATGGCCTGAGGTGAAGATCAAAGTTTGGGCTGCACTGATCGTCAGTCACAGTTATTAAATTAGGAGCATGGTTGTCACGTTTTCTCTGTCATGGTGATATCAGCGCTGACCCCATTTGCCCCGGCCGTCCCTCTCTGTTTACACTGGTGAATAGGTCATGCAGGGTCATCGACAAAAAAAAAAAAAAAAAGCAAGCCATTTTCAAACCAAGAGAACATAAATTATATGCGATTAAGATCTTCTAGAGTGAATTACCGGTATCTTGGTCTTGTAAATAGACTCAGCCTTTAATCATCTGTTCTACCAGTAAAGCAAAAACTTACCAAATGTTTTAGAAATGCATCGACAAATACAGAAAATAATTCATCAAATCTGATATTATACGGTGACCCTGACTCTAATGATGAGTCATACTGTATCAGGCAGTTCCCGTCAGGAACGACGAAACGCTGTTTTTGTCTGATGACTGAGACAGATTGACTCAACGAGCGTCAGACAGAATGATCAGCGGAGCTCAGACGGCCACAGTTGGTGTCTGACAGAGCAGCATTTGGTGTGCCTGGAAGCCAACCCACCATGTAGAACTCATGACAGCCGCTTTGGGCGGAATCAGCCGAGACTATAAAAAAAACGGCAAAGAAACCAAAATCTGCTTCATCAAAAGGAAACTGTGGAGCCTGGAGTCACCCTCATATCTAAGGTTTTAGAAATTCTCCCTAGTTGTGTTTTTAAATCAATTTCAAAATCAAAGAGTTACAGAAAATGATGAGTCACCACAGAGAAGAAACACAATCACACACACACTCCTTCTCCACAACCACCTGCCCCACTACGAATCACCGCTTCCCATCAACACATGCCCCCGCCCCCCCCCCCCCCCCCTCCCCTTCAATGGCAGCATGTGTTTGCTGTGCAAGCATGACATTTCAGGCCAGGCTTTTATTTTCCTGTTATTCTTTTTCTCTTCAGATTACCACCGAAATATTCACACTCACTTTATCACAACAAGTTCCCACTGCTAAGTAAAGAATTTCTCTTTTACTGAACACAAAGACAAGGCGAAAATTACATTAAGGCATTAACTGTGCAGTCATTGTTCGGTATCTGACTTTAGAACAGTAAAATGACAGATTGTAGCATTATAGAAATAATGCAGACTAGATTAGTCATAGATGTTCAGAGTGCGAACATCACTGTGTCTTTCCCACCTAATGTGCACAGAGCACTTGTGCAGCAAAATGTCTATGTTGTATACCATACGGAGAGGAATATTTAACCACTAGTTACAAACTATAACGCTCCGACTGCTTAAGGAGCTAAAGCTATAAGGAAATAGCTCTCGCTTTGGATTGGTTTTATTGGTAATCACTTTGTTTTGGTGGTGCTATTGGATGGATGCACTACTAATACAACACCGGAAGTATTTTGCCAGTCAAATAGTGCATGTACATAAAGGGCTGCATTTCTGAAAGATAGTGGGTTATAACATGCTTTGAGGATTAGCTGCAGGCTAATAAAGCTAAACTACAGTAGACTAATATGCCTCTTGGATTAGCTGGCGAGGGCTTAGCTCTCATACATAAAACATGGACACTGCAGGAGGGAGACCAGCCAGCACACTGATCATGTCATGGTGATGTGCTACAAACACCGACAGGCATGCAAGCGTGCGCACACGCACACGCACACGCACACACACACACACACACACACACACACACACACACACACACACACACACACAGCTTTCAAATGGAAAGCCTGACTGTAGCTGTGGCAGCAGAAACGTCCTTGGCTCAGCCACCATGTCACTATCTAACCATATCCAATTCACACATGGGGTAGAGGGAAGAGTCAGTCATTTATAGTTTAAAGAAGAAAAAAAACATTCACATAGTGAGGAGGAGTGAGTGATGATGGAGAATAAATGAGAAATGGAGTGGGAAGATGAAGACGGAGAGAAAGAGAGAGAGATGCAGCTTTGATTCCGACACTTCTTACTCCAGGCACGCAACGCTGAGCTGCCTCCTCTTCTCACCATCTCTCCCCCCCCCATCCCCCTACCCCGACTCTATATTGCTGTATTATTGATTCCAGCAGGATTCGCAGCTCCACTTCCATCCCACGGAGACATTTAGACAGACTGATGGAATGAGGCGTTGGTTAAAGGAGAGCTTGTCGAACACAATGGGATTCGCTCATTCAATAGATTTTGCGAAAAGAGATGTGGTATTGGGCACGTGCCTTTATGTTCATGTGAGCAGCTCAATGCAGTCTTCAAATTAGCTCTGCAGGTCTGTTGATTGATCTGCCTCATCCTACCAGGGCTGTTCCAACATTACCTCTGGAAATGAAATCCCCGACATCCTCAAATCAAACTTAGAAAAAGATGTACTGAAGAATATTGTTTTAAAAGAGCATTATGACGCAGACATACAAAACCTAAATGATTTGGAGGTCTGCATCCTGCTCTATTGTCTTAAGCTAGATGTGGGCTGAATGGAGGTCTGCTGACAATTGAGATAATATTCTGCTGATCCATCAGTTTGGTAGATGACGGAAACACACACACACACACACACACACACACACACAGCTGCAAATGCAATACATGCCCGGAGGTGCCAAGATAAATAGTGCATGTGCTCTTACAGTAGGAAGGTGTGTAAGCTTGTGTTAAAGTGGTGTCAGTGGAAAGGTTACAAGGCTGCTGTGTTTCTGTCACACAGGAGCCCTGTCTGTTAAACTAGTCCTCCCCAACACACACACACACACACACACACACACACACACACACACACACACACACACATACACACACACACACACACACACACACACACACACACACACATCCACCCAAGCACAACTTCCGCAGTGGCACAGATTTAATAGGGGACTAATTGTACTGCCACTCTGTGTGTGTGTGTGTGTGTGTGTGTGTGTGTGTGTGTGTGTGTGTGTGTGTGTGTGTGTACAAATGATGCCTGAACCCTGAATCACACCCATTCTGCAGACATGGAGTGTTACCATAGAAACGAGGAGATGGGTTTATTCTCCCCATGCTAGGGAGTCTGACACACATGTACAAACGTGCACAAGCACGCACACACACACACACACACACACACACACACACACACACACACACACACACACACACACACACACACACACACTCCCCTGGGTAAGGCACTGCGGACTTCCCTCCTGCTGAAAAACTGCAGAGATTATGAACTTGAAAAGGTTATTACCACCAACAATGGGAAGGAGAGTTCTTCCTCTTTCTCTCACACAACACACACCACTTAACACCTGATATCACTATACAGCCCCATGAACCGAATCACTG
Organism: Cebidichthys violaceus; assembly: GCF_023349555.1. Classification (NCBI taxonomy): domain Eukaryota; kingdom Metazoa; phylum Chordata; class Actinopteri; order Perciformes; family Stichaeidae; genus Cebidichthys; species Cebidichthys violaceus. Next base: position 251,151 of record NW_027176263.1, on the reverse strand, counting down.
CAAGGAAAGCTTGTCCTGCTGTTCAGCACTATAAAAGACCCATAAGAACACAAAAGGAGATTTGCGCACTGCGGTTCAATATCCCTCCAGTAGTCTATTGGATAGATGACGAAAGGCTTTCTTCTGAAACTCGTTACTTTATCTGAGGAAAACAAAATGGTCTTAATAATGGTCGTCTATGGATGTGAGCTGGACAAATTAGGTCTTAATCAACAAGGGAAACTCATAATGTGTGCAAAGCTAGACTACTCTGGATTTCTTTAAATCTAGAGTTTGTAATAATGGGTGCAAATAAGGCTAAAACTATTTTCTTTTAAAGAGAAGCCTGAATGACAATGTCAAATATCCTCAAACAGGAAAGTAGATATTTAATTACCTGCTAACTAACAAAATAACAGAAGAGCTCTCTTAACTTGAAAAACAATGAATAATGGAGAATTAAGAATGACCCTGTGAAAGTAATTCTATTAGTCATCACACAGTTCCTGGCTATGTGCAAATGTGATGAATAAAGAAGTGAAATAAAGCTAATTGTTGAACTACTAATTAATTAAATGAGACCTGACAACAGTTGCTCTTGGCTCAACAGTGGACTCCAGTGAAAAGGACAGCAGTCGGGGTCTCCTGTGGGCCAGATGGACGGATCATCTCTTACATGAGGAGGAGGAGGAGGAGGAGGAGGAGAGAACGAGCCATTAGTACCCGGTTCCTTTTGTTCTCTGCGGTTATCTATCGGCTAGAGTGCTTTTTACAACAAACCCCTGAGGCTGAACGAGTGGACTGGTTGATCCTGCTGCTCGTCTCAAAAGGTGGAGGCAGGTGGGCTGGGGAAGCCCGACCCCCCCCACCCTCCACCCCTCCACCCCAGGGCTCTGCTTCACACTGGAAAAGTTCACACACATGTCATTATATTAAATTTAAGTCCATGCAATTATTGCTCTCATATGAAGTGTGGTTGTTCCAGCTACTCTGATCTACTGTTTTCAATTAAGTTTAATAAACTTAATAGCTTCGTTGGACTCAACTCGCAGAGCGGCTTTGTTAATTGTTTTTTTGCATAGACGATTAAAACGGAAATGTGTTTACTTGCTACAACCTGGGTGTTACAATTAAAAAGTGGTAAATTTAAAATGGACTTCCTTTTATCCACATGTATCATAAAATGTGAGTACTGAAAGAAAACATTCAAACCACTAATTGTTTTGAATTCTAAGGCTGGATTTAATGTATTTTTTGGACATGCTCTAGTTCAGTGATGGAAAAGAAGAACCCAGCTTCCAGCTTCCCCTTAACACAGCAACTCTGCTAGTGCCTAAAAACAAAAACCCGCTTTCAGCATATGGGAACCTACTCTACATCATAACTGCTGCAAATTCCCCTTCACATGTACTCTCACTCACTCGGCACATGGACGGACAGAGTAGGTGCTTGCAGAAATGTATGCACACGCCGTGTTATTTTGGTAAGCCAACGTTCGGTTCCCACTCGAGGCTGTGATTATAGGATGTGACTGGTGAGTGGTTCTGGGTGTAAACGGGAACGCCACTCGACATGAAGGCCTTGAAAGCTCAAAAATCAGTGAAGATGTCTGTGTACAAATATGTCTCAGAATAAGTGAGTGTCTGTCTACAGTAAGCGGCCAACAAGACTGCCGACGGCAATAAATGACATTTGATAACAAGAATACTTCTCTTGTTTTAAAATCATAAAAGTACATAGCAGGGCTCGACAGTATGCGTTGCCAGTTTTGCCATTTTGAGAAATTGGCAACACATTCATAACTTATAATAATAATAATAACAGAAAACAACAGAACGTGCACCCAAGTCTCTTCAGCTGGATTTGATTTAGCTGTCTCAGCAGAATCAAGACAGATTGGAGGTCATCTCTGAAAGCAGAGATGATGGACAGGCAGATGTTGGTGTCACTTGAATGACCCACAATCCACCACTTCAATGCCGAAGGGCCAATAGATCTGTGGTGGAAATCAGCACAAAGATTTAAAAAAACTAAAATAAGGAAAGTGAGACAACGAAATGAATAACAGCTTAGAGCAGCTTAAATGAAGCATATGGCTAAAAGATATAGTCCTTATTAAAATAGTCAGAAACTTCATTACATTCGTCGTCATTTTCTTAAGTGATCCTGCAATTTTTTCTTATTTTGCTGCCAAACTTTACAAATAATCAAATCCAAGCACATGTACGCTTTTAAGAACAGAACCAAACACAACCAAGGGTTCAAAGCTTTAACTTTATTTATAATATTTATTTAAGTTTACTTCAGAATGTAACTACTCCTTAACTCTACTCCATTAAGAGATGTCTGACAGCCGGTGTGATTGTTCAAACCTAGCTAGCTAGCTAGCTGCTACGCCATCGTCGACAGGATATTCAGACTAGCTAGCATGTGAGTCTGCATGACAACACACATTGCGCCTGCAGCTACAAGCATATGCCCTAATAAACTGATTTGCCCATGACTGATGCTGAAAGGAGCAGCAAGACAAGAAGTCAAGAGGGAATTCCAGACTAACAAAACAAACATATATTAAAACATATTTACATATTTGTTTGCTTTGACTGGGTTCTGGTTGAAGGCAATACACATAACCGCTAGCTAGAGGCAAAAGCTGTAATAACAAGGATGGAAAAAAAAAAAAAAGTTCTCCATTTTTAGATTGAGTCAAAACCAAACAACCATACAGAATGTTGCAGCAGATTTTGCGCCTGTGTGTGAACGAGGGTAAAAGAGTGTACTTTGTGTGTTTGTGTTTCAGCTACACTCTGGCCCAGCAACAGAGCATCTTTGTGAGGCTTCAGTGAAGAAGGAAAAAACCCAAACCAGGCACCAGTCGAGCACGCTGGATTCTTCTTCATCTTATGAAATGAAAACTGACTTAATACGTTCTCAGGCTGGTTTCAACCTGGCCTATAAATGATAACTAATAAAACACATCAAGAGGGCCAGATAACCTATCCTTTACTACCTATTTTGAGAGCCTTGTCAAAGAACCTCGCAACGCCTCGAGGCCCGGCCTGCTCAGCATGAATGGTGCCCTCTGTCACCCTTTAAACCGTCAAAACAGAGCTCCCAGCTTTAAGTTTACGCCACACCCCAAACCAAAGCAGTGGCATGTAGAGGACAGACCTGCGCTTATTTCCAAAATGAACGTCTTTAGCTTTTTTTTGAGGTTGGGAGCAGAGAAAGATGTTGCTTTTAACTCCCCAACAGGGCTCAATAGATTACAATAAAACTAATCAAGATTACATAACATCAAAGGGAGTGTAAAGTACCCACATTTTTGTCACTGGAAAAAGGTTTTGCCACCCCATCCATTTGAATGCGTAGTTTTGACATTGAATGGCAACAGATGCTCTCCGAGCCTGGTTTTCATAAATCAGGACAAAGGGATTCACTAAGCAAGCTTTGAGAGAAGCGAGTAAAAGCACAAGGACTTTAGTTCAGCTGGCTGACGCTCCGTATTACACCCCGCTTAAGAATGCCAAACCAAGGCCACCAAATTAAAAAGGAGGCCCGGTATATATTTGGACTGACCACCAGAAAAATGAAACCTTCGTTTGACTCTGCTGTACAGAAATGACCAAGTATCCGGAAAAGTTAATATCCCACTCAGGAAACGGAAATGCGATAATTGCTAGCATGCACATTTACCCTCACTTACAGTTAGGAAATATGTTACTACAATCAACATGGCTGCTAATATGCAACATTAAAAATGCACAGTACTTAGACGAGTACACACACACACACACACACGCGCTTACAGCTGTTCAGCATTAATCTGTTCACCAGATTCTGAAGTCTGTCTAGACATTGACCTCCTCCTACACTATCTACTGTACCAGAATCACAACACAGACTTTGATCGCAGACACACACTTGAGCTCAGCCCCAGAGAGCGATGAAATGAAAACCATTACTATTGAAATTCTTGTCTTGCGTCAATTCACATTTCCCAGCCTCTTGCACAAAGTCGATCTTCATGGGATTCCCGTGTGGAAAATGACTGACACACACACACACACACACACACACAGAGCTAGGATTACATCTCATACAGAAGTCAAGGAGCAGGGAGGAGGAGTGAGAAAAATAGTGAAGGTAAGGGTTGGGGGAGGAAAGGGACAAAGGGAAGTCCCAGAAAACGTCCTCGACTGTCTACCGCCGATGGTTCAAGAAGGTTAATGAATTAGTCATCTCTTGACACCAGAAGAGCCTCAGGGAGGGAAGAAAGAGAGGAAGACTTTATTGAATCGGGGCCCTTGCTGACCTGCCAGACGCTCTAAATGAAATATAGAGCTTTTATAAAAGAGACAACATATCTATCTATGGACACCACTTCTAACTGGTAGCCTCCGGGTTAGACATCGACATTATGTGAGTGAATTCAGCCCCCGTTGACGCTTTACTTTTAGGTTTGTCCACTTATGCTCCATGAAGAAAACACATAATGACCATTTGCTCTGTTGACATACAGCGATATCCTTACCTAGAGTGGTTTCTAACCGATTCTGGGAAAATCTAATTAAAAAAGGGTCTCAAGCGAGATCAATTTATTGAATGAGAGGAAGCAACCAACCATACAAGGCTTCCACTCACTTCATATCCTCTGTCAAAGTGCTGAGCAGTACAATACATTAAGAACCATTCAGGTCCATTAACCTGGGACCTGAATGGTTCCGTGTTCGTCCGTATGGATCTGGAAATCTGAAACAAGTAACCGACAGAACAACCACAGGAAAAGGAGACTACTACAAACCATATATCAAAGAACATTTTCCTCCTCATTACCCCAATAAGAACCGGCTCCTTTTGATTCTAAAGCAGAAACTGTGTGTGAGTGGGTACAGGGTTTCCCACAGGATTTTGAGAGACTGTGGTGGGTGGACCTCAGACCCTCTTGGGGGGGGGGGCCCTGGGGCACGCTCACCCGGAAGAAAATCTTGTACATTTTAAAACTAAATGCATGAATCTGCTGCACTTTGACAGCAAGATTAAGACTCTATAAAGAACTTTGTACTCTTGTAAAAGATGTTGTCTCTAGTAGCGGTGGTGTACTCAAGTAGTGTACTTAAGTGCAATTTTGAGGTACTTTACTTGAGTATTTCCATTTCATGTAACCTTATATTTCCCCACACAAATGCATGCAGGTCGGCTACAAACTCCTCATGGTTTTGTTTCTCGTCGACTGAGCATACAACCATTAGAGGACGGACCGTCTCTACTCGTCTCTCACACTTGCTCTCCTACTTAGTGGTCTTGCATTTTTAAGCCATCCTCTGAGTATTACTAATCCGAGTCAGTCTCTTTACTTTGATTAAATACACACTATCCACCCTCTTGACACTTTTAGTTAATTAGCAGCTGCAACGATCGCAGCAGTAAAATAACAACTTAATGTCTACTACTTGTAAATCAAAGAGAGAGGGAGTTAAAGGGAACTACGCGAAAGAACTGAGAAAACTCAAGGAGCAAACAATCAAGAGGGTCTCATGGCTTTTTATGTCATCCAAACTCTTAGTCGTGAAATACTGATACCCCCATGCGAACAAGCCACTGATTCTTTTTCTAAGAACCACATTGTGATACAGTCTGACTTTAGTCTAAATTACGGTGTAAATATCAATTCCGTGGGTTGTTAAGGGCCTTAAAGGCCATAAAGGGGGCAGAAAAACACACAGCAAGGAGGGCAGTAGGCATCTGTGTAGGGAATATTTAGCCTGTAGGTGGTCTATGTGAGGCAGAGCCTGCAGACACAAGTGGCTGAACAATAGTGAGACCAGGAGGTCAACAGAGCGATGCAGCGACAAACAGAGAAGATTAATGAAACACCATAGACGAACAAGTGTTTCCTTGTTGCCTTACAATGTCCTCCAAAGCAAAAACAACTCTGAATAGAATGGGTTAAATGCCCCCAAAACATGCAAACACTGCACTTCTTGCTCTGCATTTAGATCTCCAAAACAGCACCCGTTTACTCACAAATGCTAAGTTGAGGTATCGGGCCGATACCGACTCAAATAGTTGGATCAGGTATCCTGACAATGGGCCAATCTGGTGTTGGATATCATCATTTTAATAAATAACAATTCAGCACATTTATATCTATGCATTTTTTTGTTACTTTTTGTTTTACAAAGTAAGGAAAACCATGTTTAATCATGCCTTATACATAAATCAATAAGCTGAATGCCTCACTGAGTGGAAGTGACAGGGATCGTTCTTTCTGCTATCGGATCGGTACTCGGTATCGACAGTTACCCAAAGCCCAGATATCAGTATCTGTATTGGGACTGAAAAAGTTGCATCAGGCGTACCTACTCCTCAACTAAAAATAGATGAGAAACCTCACTTTGAATTGAAATATTTGGCGACAGAAGCTGACTCAACTTTTAGATAAAACAATGATTTGATTCAGTAAAACTTAAAAAAGTAATTTAAAAAAAAATGAAATGAAAAGGTAAATAGATTTTACAATGTTTTTACAAAGTTTACAATGTAAACATCGTTTTGTTAGCAAAAAAAAATATTTCATATTTTCAGTAATGGTTACCTTTTTGACAGAAAAGGTGGGTATATTGCAGTAAAATGCTGGATTCAGGATGAAAGAGATGTGAGTACGTCCTGTCGCTAGCTGAGTCACAAAGATGTTCCTAGTTTATGTCTTCAACCCTTCCCATCATCTCATCATCCAGCTGGTCGCTACTTAACTCCAGCAGCCACCGATAATAACACTGCTGTCCATTAGAGGCCTAGTGGGGCTTTTGTCGGCTTATAACGTCAAAGTCTACACAATAGGCTGATTGTTTAAATAAGATGGTGAGTAATTAACAGGATGTTTAAGACCAAGGCAAACTAGACCTAACAAAGCAATTATCCAACCAGTGACACTCTTCTTATGACTTCTGGGGCTAAATGTAAGAAGGAACCTCAGACACAGAAAGATCAGAATAAAGAACAATCTAAACACGTCAAAACAACAAGAACTATTTAGTCTTATTCAGGTACTATCAATTTACAAAAAAAAAAATTGACATCCAACCAAAAGTAGACCTTAATATACTGTCTCAATTTCATCCTGAATAATACTAAATTAGGTGATAAGTAAGTCCCCTGAGGATATGGGTCACAGTCCTGAGTCTGAGGTGTCTCTGTCGGTGTGTCTGCTTGGACATAGACATTCCTAAATTTACTGCACTGTCGCAACAGCATGCTGGGTCACGCTCGATTCCTGTTCATCATAAACACGGTTCAGACACTGTTGCAGCAACTTAATGAATCATATTATGTCTGGATCGTTTCAATCCGCTAAACTCACAGGTTTCACAATTAGATTAACATTTACACACAGTTAAGAACTGACACTGCATTTAAGCAACACTGTGTGATAGCAGATAGAAGAAAAGAAAAAAAAGAAACTAAACATTTCAAGTAGAAAGAACTGAACAATTGTAACAGCTGACTACTTGTATATCAATGCATTACTCCCTCCTGTATTTACAGAGTTCCACATGTGATCGTATCACCACAAAAAAAGTGTGGGGCTCATTTTCTGATATGTTGTTATCAAGGAGCTCATCTTTCCTCCATCTTTAACTCCCCCTCACATCCTCCACCACTTTCTCTTTAAAGTCTTGATTATTTCCTTTTGGTAAATGCTAAGATTAACTGTGGGGGACAGAGTTAACCAACTGTGCGCAGCAGGAAACACAGACAGAACATAAGATAAGACTTCACCACATGTGACTGTGTGCTTCTATCACCCTCACATCCCTCTGAATAAAGCTTCTACGTCTGTCTTGTAATGCTGTGAGCTGCTTTTTGTAGTTTCACTCTCTTTTTTTTCGGGGGACACCTTAGACAAACTAAAGCTGATTCATCAGGTCATGAAATAAAAACAGAAAAGTAATTGTATTGACTGATATATCACAGTATGCGGGAGAGGCAGATCAGTGGCTTCATGCGTTTCACATTCCTCATGTTTCTGTATATTTACTGGGACCTCTCTGGCATCTGGATGAGGGAGTCACGATACCACATCATACGCAGTCACACATGTACAAATATATCTCTGTCTATACTGCCAAGTGAAATCTGGCATGTGCGTGTGTGGACGCATATAATTCTGTGTGTGTGTGCGAGTGAAAGCTGTGTTGTCTGCTTGGATTTTTTTTTTTTTTTACTGTAACCCGAGGGGTAAAAACCCCCCCGTTTGAACGCAGACCACCCTGGTTCAGGCATAAGTGAACACGGAAACCAAGCTTTACTTGGCAAAAAACAGTTCGCTACCTCCATTGTAACTTGAACACCATCCAAGCAAAAAGAGGAACAGGTGATATCTGACTCTGCAGCTTGTTGAGCAGAGAGGAATCTTACCTGATAGTAGGCTTTAATCTGCCTGATGAGAATAGAGAGGTTCTGGATGCGCAGCGTGGGGTCATTGTTCACCTTCTTGTTGGTCCTCTGCACCGTGGCCTTAGGATTTCTGTGGGGAGAAAAATGGCAGCATGTGTCACTGGGTTGCTGTTTGACACCATGTTGTTCTATGAGATGGCTCCAGTGAGTGTTTGGCTAAAATCATTAGCAGCACAGTGATAATGGACCCTTGTCCAAGCAGGGTCAGTGACACAACCGTGTGAAAGAAAACACAGACGCGTCCAAAGACTGTCTGTTAAAGCCAATTCAAACATCTCTATGTGGCATTTAAATGTTCAGGCTGCATTGTCATTGCTTTGAAATTCTACAACAGACCATCTGTAGACTGCGCTTCAAACTACTGAGAAAGATTTAATTAGCCCAGTAAAGGGAGCATGTATTTCTGTAATTCTGACCATGACCTCCATTTCATCTGTCGGAATCAAAGAGAAGAGGTTTTCTTCTCGGTGCTCGCAGGATACAGAGCCTGTGTCTTCATCCGACTGTGTGTTGCCCAAGGGACATTAAAAAGGAGCATGCACGACGACGGATGCTATCACGAGTGTCAACATGTTTTAGTGAGCCTCGGAGACATTCCACAAACTCACCTCCCCAGTTGCTGTTATCTAACAATCCACACTGCTATTTTGCATATCTGTGGTGATTACTTAAAAACACCAAACCTCATTTCATCTCAAAACCTTGTCAGACCACAGTTATTGGCATGTTAATTGGTGGAACTAATTGACGCAGAGAGGTGAGTTTCCGGAGCAATTTTGTGTCTTTCTGTCTCTTTGGATGCTCAACATGCCATCTGCCAGTCACATGGTCAGTACTCATCAGAAATCCATGCATTTATCAATTACTTTACAACGTTTTAAGTTTAGAATTAACCCGTCAGGGCTTCTAAACTGCTACCTTTGACAGCATGAATTGTGTTCATTAAAAAAGTTGTAGAAATGGCAGTTTTTGTATGCTTACAAGTTAAAAGTTAAACAGACTAATGCTATGCAAGACATGTGGCCTTAACGCAATAACTACTGATCCCCTGAGGGAAATTCCTATTTCATAGACTCCCACTTCCAAGAACAGAGGTGGTGACAAAGCAGCACCACAAGAGCCGATACGGTTTCACCAAGTAGCAGGGAGACGCTTTGAAATCCACACGCTGTCATACGTTGCAGGCTTCAAATATCTGTGTAAGGCACAGAAGTCCTGTTACATTCATAGGTAAATGGAATCCAGCACAACTGACTAATATTTGAAAGATTACACAGTAAAATATCAAGATGAACATCACTTGTATATCTATTTGAACAAATATGTTTTTACAAAATTCAAACGGTGCATGCATTTGACTAAGGTTGGAAATTAGCACCAACCACCAGCCTGTAAAACTGGTAAAGTGGCTCCTAGATTTGTTTCACTCAATCTTTTAAGTAGCTGGTAGATTTTGGAATACACCAGCAACAGTGGCAGGTGGACAAAAAAGTTAATCTCCAGCTCATTTTTAATGATTTTTTTCTCACCAATAGGCGACCTTGCTAACCTATCATTAACCGTTAACCGACAACCTCAGTGCCTTGCATGCAGAGGGTGCTGCGGTTGAAGTGTCTAACAAGCCGCTCAGCAGCAACGATAAACTGCAGTGTGTATTCGCAAAACAGGCAACTGAGTCCCCGGTTCACCCGCCCGGGAGAGTTAGCAGCCACAATGTTACGTGCATTGTTGTGGATACATGCGAACACTTCCCCAGTAGGCCTCCATCCAATCAATTCGTTTAGCTGCGAGCTTGTCAGCTGTGTGTCTGCCTGACTTACTCTGTCAGGGTTTCCACCCGTTTATTCTAAGCCTGGCGTAACGCTAGCGAGTGTCTGGTCGAGAGAACAAGCGTGCGTGACGATGAGTATGAAGTTAGCAGCAGCGTTAGACATGTGAACGTAGCGGTGCAGTGTGTGTACAGTTTATAAGTGAATAAAGTCCTCAAGATGTCAAAAGCATCCTTCGTCTACCATGCATCAAGCCCAAGAGGAAAAAGTAGTCAAATCTCCCCCACATCCCTAAAAAAAAAAAAAAAAAACTACCCTGTCATTAATTCATAATACATTTGCCTTGGGATTGTCTGGGAAAACAACACTTCTCGTGTTCTTGATATTTGTAGAGCTTCACACCACCAGTACTAAAAGGGCAGCTCTCTTTTTCGTGATATGTACTTCAGACTTTAAAGCATAGATCCCATGACCTATATATGAGGGTCAACATGCTCTAAGTAGGGGGGAGGAGAGTCCTGGCTGCTTGTGAATGTATGCATGCATGCAGTGTGTAGCACATGTGTAGTCATGCATGTGTGTGTGTGTGTGTGTGTGCATGTCTGCATCTGCGCTCTAGCACTCCAGAATAGCATGTCTATATGGGTGCATGGAGCTCAATCCTGAAAAAACATTAAGACGGTATATAAATCAGGATTTTTCTATTTTTTTTATCGTCTGTCTTGCTCTGTTTGAGTGAAGAGGTCAAAGGTGAAGGATTCTTTATCTTCCTGAAGGACGTTCAGCTCGGTGGATGCTTGCAGTCACGGGGGACTTCTGCTTGAATGGCTCTTCCTAATGACTTTACCATAGTGCTGCTCTGTTTCTGATTACACATAGATATATTTCATATAAAACCAAACCATATGAACCCGTCCTATACCCAGAAATATAAATATCCCAAATTCCCAGCAATCATTTTGATAAAATTCACATTTTGATGACAAAAAGACTGTGCTGCCGAACATCACTGTGCTCATTGGAATATGTATTTAATGCTGTAGTTGCTTAACTCATATTCTAATATAATAATAAGCTAATTGTGCTACACAAAGAACAAGGGCAGAATGTCTTTCTCCTAAGTCAACCGGCTGCAGTGTGGATGTGTTAATTAGTCTTTTGATCAGCCTCCGCCCTGATACACACACACACACACACACACACACACACACACACACACACACACACACACACACACACACACACACACACACACACACACACACACACACACACACACACACACACCATCATCATGCTAATCAGGAGGACACAGGGTTCTTTTTAATACTGGTCTAAATGAACAGTCATGTGACCTCCCCCATCTCCCCCCTCCACACACACACGCAGCCCCTTTGGAGGTCCATAGTAGGGGGTCTATTTAACCCGTTAATTAAGAAGCACAGGAGGCTGTAATCCTGTCAGGGCGAGGAGGGCGATGTGGTGAATGAGGTGCGTGTGTGTGTGTGTGTGTGTGTGTGTGTGTGTGTGTGTGTGCCTGTCAGACAGAGAAAGAGATTGAAAGATAGAAAAACAAAAAAAAAGGGGTTGCCCAGTCATACATTCCTTCACCATCAGTCAGCCAAGAACATGGCGGCCACAACAATATAACCCTGACTACTACTCACAGTACATGCCTTGTTTTTTTGGGCTCTGGTGCCACACATGCGAGCACGCGACATGCCGACAGCCCCTGTGGATCGGCAGACGACTAAACACAGGGACTTAGAACGGTAACGGAGGTCAAACATCCCGCTTATTGCCTCCCTCCCTGTTCCTGCTGATACAGTAAACCTACAGCTTTAAATAGACAAATACATTAGGTAGGCAGAAAGCCAACTAAAGAGCCAGCGAGGCAGACAACTAGCGAGCCAGTCGGCCAGACGGCCAGTCAATAAGCCGGTCCGTCGGTGCTGTCGATGGGCACTGCAGCCTTATGTAGAGCCTAGGGCCACTGCGCTTTCTCCTCTCATCTCCTGCCTTTGATTGGCCGGGTAGGTTGGAGAGTAGTGTTAACCTATATATGACAGGCTACATTACAGTCAGCATGGGCAGCCAGGCACACACACACACACACACACACAATCACACGCACACACAAAGTAGGCTAAATGCACACACACACACAAAGAAAGCAATGCAGGCTTCATTTGGCCACGTGTTGGGGATAGAGCTTATGAGCTGTACTGTCCAAACACAGCAGGGGAGTGTGTGTTTGTGACCGTGTGAGTGTGTGTGAGAGACAGAGATGCACAAACACACACACACACACACACACACACACACACACACACACACACACACACACACACACACACACACACACACACACACACACACACACACAGAAAGCAGCTACAGAAAGAGGAATCTGGGGGGTGAGCAGTTATTAGCAGCCACGCTAATGTTAGCAGTCCAGTTCAGGGCAATTCTGTGGCTCTGTTTCTGTAACATCGTCATTAAAAACGAAAACTTGTCTGAGAGGAACAGGAGTAGTCATCCACTCACAACAAACTAGAACATGAAATCTAAAATGTCAAACTTACAACATTTGAACCAGTGTGCCCCTCAGAACATACACTTCACTCAATTACGCAGATCAACATCTTACTTAACTTAAAACATTTACATGCCTTGTAGAAACACTACTAACCCAACAAGCAATACGTTCTCATTAATTAGTTGTTTGTGAAGTTTCCCTAGTAGCTGACAGGCCATATGATATAAGACTGGGAAAAATAATGAACATATTGAATGAGTTTATAGAATTTCAAATAGTACCATCCCACATCACTCTGTGACGTGCACATGGCAGGAGTTGGCTAATTCAGGAGAGTGATGAGTGATAAAGCTCGGTAAATCAACAAGCACGATAACTTGGTTTGAATGTTTACACGGCAGTTCCAATAACTGGAATTCAGCCTTAATCTTGTTAAAATCAAATCTTGTTACCCGAGTGCATGTTAACGCGCTGACCGCCTTTCCAAATGGAAGCTTGAGAGCACAGTAAGCACAAACAGGCAACGAGCATAGCCAGTAACTAGTGAAGAATCAAGCAACGACCTCAGAACATCAGACGCTACGATGGCACCATCCTTCTACTTCCGAAGAAGGCGGTAATGCATATTTAACATACCAAATAAAAAAAAAGGAACCATCGGTTTGCGATGGGAAGATATTACAAAACATAACACGTTAGTGTTGCAGCCAGGTTTGCCAATATTATACATTTTGCTATGATGCAGAGTCGAACCCTGAATCACAGATGACCGCATCCCACTTAGTCACCCCCCACCCCACCCCAGCCTTTTCCCATGAGAACGGAAATGTATAAAAAGCCCAGTGAGGACCTGACTTGGTATGTGGCTCTCATCACCCTATACTTCCTCGTCTTGGCTTCTCATGGGCTCGTTTCTCTCCTGTCTTTGTCTTTCTGTTTCCACAGGGCCCCTTCCCATTCCTCGGCTCTGCCGTTGTATCCATAGGGACTGCAGCTAAACTCCTTCCTGCCATACTGGATGTGATCTGATGCATTGCTTTGTGCTGGTTACATTAAAATGCAATAAAAATGTCTCAAACAATGGGTAAAATTGCTTGCATCATAATGGCTTACCAAGTAAACCAAACAATCCCTTTTACTGTAACAACACTGTCATGCCACACTCACTTCTCTGCTGAGTTCCTCTTTTTTTTAACTGAAGTGATCACTGATTAATTCTACTGTGCTGGTAATTCTCAATGTTAAGCTGCTGTTAATGAACAACTCAACACTTCCTGCAGATGCTTCACAGCAAAAAAAAGTCTTCCAGGGAACAGAAGGGATTTTGCCCCCTGAGCTACTGAGGGGTTTGTAACATGAAGCAGATGGAGGAAGTGTTGAGTTTGCATTAACGGCAAACAGCAGCAACAGCTAAAATTAACCAATTCTCGAACAAGATCTCGGGTTAAACGGTAATATATGCCATTACCTGACAGATGGTGAAACCCCAACTAATCCTGAGAATGCATTGCTTTAAATGCCGATCCCAGTAAAACCAGTCCGATTCTGAAATGCTAGGGCGGAGAAACCTGCGCTTAAAATCCTAAAATGGTCCACGTGGGGTTTAGCATGTCCTTGGCTGTGGGATGTGGAGTGCCTCACATTAACACAGCCTTGTTAAAAGGCCTGTCCTGTCAAGGTCACAGCTGCTGCTTCCTGTCTGACTTGATATACATCCTCCTTCTAGACCGACACAGCGAAGACGGCATGACACAAGCATGATTATGTGAGACGACAGATTGATGTGTGATTCCACACTTTGATGAGGAGGGCAGGAGACCCCCACAGTCCAGGACGCAGCAGTGGGAGAAGGGAACAGACTGAACACCCCAGCAGCAGCTCTGCCTGCCTCTTTTCTCTAGTCCAGCTGGAATCTCAAATATGTCTGCTGTACCTAGCCCCAGAGAAAGCAACAAAGGCTTCGACATGCTGCTCAAAGAAAACAGAGGAGGAAGAGGGGGAGAGAGAGAGAGAGAGAGAGAGAGAGAGAGAGAGAGAGAGAGAGAGAGAGAGAGAGAGAGAGAGAGAGAGAGAGAGGTGAGGCATGGACAGACGAGCAGACAGAGATGAAGGAAATGACTCCAGCAGGAGGAGCGGAGGGGGAAAGAGCTAAAAGGTACAGTAGCAGTAGGTGTTGAGACATGATGAAAAAAGAGGGATGACAGAAAGAGGGAGATGAATTAGATGACAGGGGGAAGAGAGACAAACAAGATGAGCGTCATGGCAGTTTTCTAGAATCCAAGGTAACGTCTTCCAATGTCTGGTTTAATCCATCGGTCCAAAACCCAAAGATATTTTACTTAAATGACTAAAAGAATTAGTAATCTGCTACATTTGAGAAGCTGGAACCAGCACATTTCTGGTATTTTTGCTCAAAAATGAACTTAATAGCTTTCATTAACTTATCAATTAATTGCTGCAGCTCTAATGGTATCAGACGAATACAAGGGAGAAAGGAAAGGAAAGGAAGAGTGGGAGAGTTATTCTAAAACGGCATATTGAAGATCCTTAATGAATTTCATTCATTATGATCATGTCATTTTCTTAATTACAGTAGGTCTAAAAGGGCAACATAAACAGGAGTTTGTTCAAGGTAGGATACTGAAAAAGATGAATGTACTTTGGTCTGTTTGTGGCCATTTCTAGATTCTGCCTGTAATAAACAAACATTGCCAGATGGTTGGTAACCTCAGAATATTAAGTCAGAGCAACAAAGCCATAAAAAGCAGAGCATGAGCAGAATGTAGCCTCCATATGTTAGTACAACAATAACCAGAGAAACGATGCATCTGATAGCCTACAACAAAAGACCAACTGGGTCCAGGGCTAAAACCAAACACTCGTCATTCAGCACCGAGACTCTTCCACAGAGCCCATTGGCCGAGTGGTTTGTGTATGCACGACGTGTCGAAAAGCCAATTCTGTCATGAAAGGAAGCGATGACAGGCGCAGCGAGGACATCCTGTGAATATGAGCCGACAAAGGGAAATTACCGTAAAGTGGCCTTGAGAGAAAAAACGGTTTTCAAATCTGCATTCAGTATTAATAGATTCATATTCGCTGACTCATAGGTTTACTTCTTCATGGTAGACAACCACTAGAAAGCACCGTGAGAATGAAAAGATGAAAAATGTTACCTTCATTTTTTTTTACACTCTGATTCCCATGTGTGCAGCCAGCCAGACAGACAGAGCGACAGACATGAACGGATCTGTCCGAACACTCGAGCCAACAGAAATTAACCAGACCAACATGCGTGACGGCATTCTTTTCATAATCCACGTTTTATCTCTCTATACTTGCACTTAATCCCTCAAACTAGCAAACAATCAGTTTTCAGACTGATTTCCAGGGTCACACAACTTTGCAGTGCAAGTTTAAAAAAAAAATATGGCAAATGATATGTAAAAAAATCATGTAAGACTCATCAAATGTCTGCAATTATTAGTGCTACTACTGCTATTATGACTCTCATATGTATCAAATCTGTCATATGCTAGGGTTATATGTACATATTGTAAAGCCCTCTGTGGAAAATTTGTGACATTGCGCTATACAAATAAGATTAAATTGACTCAAATCTCCTTTTTTATTCTGGTCTGTGTCTATCTCAGTCCCGACAGCCCGCAGAGGACAGACTGACGGGTTCACTGAACAGGCCGATGAGTCAGCACGGGTCTACAACGGAGGATTCAACTGGACAGTTGTCACTCTGAAAAAACTTTAATTGCCCCCTCTTGCTGAGCGGGAAAAAACTAATTGGTTTGACAGCCCGGAGGAGGCAATCTAATTGGCTAGGTAATGTCAGTCACAAGAGGGCGGGGGGAGGGGGGTGGGGGAGGTGCCATCTGGGTGTCAGCAAACCGTTAGATAATCCTGGGGTCTCTCTCTTCTTCTCCTTCTACGCTCTCCCATGCTGTTTCGATGACAACTGCTGCCAGGCTGTCTGCCATGTCGGCACTAAAGCCGCGCAGAGACGTGCACACAGCAACGCTACAGCTTACACTACAACAGCTGACATCACCAGCAAAAATGTTAAACGCTCAAGTTTCTCCAGCCAGAGGACTGTTCGTGTGAGTTTGTGAGAGGAAAACGATTTTTAGGGTAAATCAATTGAACCATGTTAAACAATATACTAATGCGTTTAGTCTTTGGAGTTTTATCCTTGTTTCCTAGCAGCAGAGAACATTTTATTAAATATTAGTGCTGAACTCTAATTGTTATTTTTTTCAGTGTAAACAGTACTGACTGGAGGTAACAGCAGCGGAGCCTTTTTTTTTTTTTTTTTTTTTGCAGGAAATGATCAAACCCAAGCAGGGAAATGCCAACCCAACATTTACTACGAAATATCTCAAGCTGTCAGAGCAGAGGGGGTGAGAATAAACAGAGTGAGTAAGTGAGAGTGTGTTTTGTAGGAAGCCAGAGAACTGGAATGAATACAAGCCCCCCGTTAATCATCGCCTACAGTCCCTCAAAGAAGTTGGAAAACTTTCCTGTGGTTTAGCTACTTTTAATGAGTAACAGTGTAAGAGAGAGAGATGATGAGAGGGAATCAGGCATTTCTAAACACTCATGTAATGCTTCCAGCCAGCACACAGCAAGAAATGTGAATAAACTTGAGGTCTGTTTCAACTACATTTCTGTCTTTTAATACTAATGATGAATTCATGCACAGATACCGAAGGTTAGCAATGCAATCCTGGTATGGGATCAGTACTCGGTATTGACTGATACTCAAAGCCCAGGTATCTTTATCGGGACTAAAACAGTCAGATTGGTGCATCCCCCAATATTACGTTTTTAAAAAATAGAACAAAGCGCATGTCTTTGAGGAAGGCCATCATCTAAAACTCCCTGCAATTGTGGCTTAGGTGCATATATTTTAGCTTATTATACCGTGTATTTCAGCTCAGCGCAGCTTACTGGACGTGAGCATGTGGTGCTGGTAAAAGTGGGAGAGGCAGACAAAAAAGCAGTCTCACCAACGTAACGTCTGACCGACACTGTAGGCCTTTTGTGTGGGAGGGTGGCTGGGCAAGACGACTACCAACAGCTGCCTCAGTCCAAAAGAAAAATGCACAGAAGAAAATGGAAAAAAAAAAAAAAAAAAAAAACATCCACAGATACACATACTCCCACGTAGACACAGAGAAGCCCCACAGAAGAGCACACACACACACACACACACACACACACACACAAACATAAACAGAGCTGGCAGTGACTGGCAATCCCCGACATCCTGTCAGGCGATCACTAAGCCAGTCACAGTTCATTTCAGCTCCACGCTGGCTGCTCCGTACAGGAGCACTCCACACCCACCCACCCACCCACCCACCCACCCACCCACCCACACACACACACACACACACACACACACACACACACACACACACACACACACACACACACACACACACACACACACACACACACACAAAGTTCCCGTCCAGCTCATTCCACTTATCTGCAGACAGAAATCCTACCGAGTGCCTGTTGCCAAACATCTCGGTCTTGATATGTAGATCTGAGACGTTGCCATGTGGCAAACCGCGGCTTGAATTTAGTTGTTTTGGGTTTTTTTGCATGTCGCCCTCTTGCTCTTTCTTTGTGTATCTTTGCTGCTGTGTTTAAGGTTTTCAACCAGTTTGGAAAAATAATTTTCTGTCTCTCACGCTTCCAGCCCTTCCCCCTCGTATCCTTCCGGTTGCTTCCCGCTATACAATCTCCCAAAGGGGGGAAAATGCTCTAAAAATACTGATGACTTGTTAATCGTTTTGAAGAGGCCGTGCGTGGAAGAGGAAAGACGACCTTGTCCGACTGAACCTGCAATGGCCTCCTTCAACACCTTTCTGTTTTGAAGGATTCCTGTGAGAGTAGAGACACAGCCTGGAGGAGGAGTAGGAGGAGGACACACGAGCATGGGAAAGAGAGGTCGAAGCGGTAGTTGAAACCTGAAGGTAGGGTTAGGTCGAGGACAGGGGACGAGGGCGGAGCGGGAGGAAGAGGACACCAACCAGAGACAGGAAAAGGCCAGTCGGAGTTAATCAGCTCCTCATGCACAACACAGCTACAGCTTAACCCTTCGAAAAAAAAATTCACTCTGAATACACTGAGGTACACTCTGCACATGTAGAAATACAGAGACACAAATACAGAGACACACTTGTGCAGAAGACAAGCGTCCCCTCACAGAGAAAGTTCTAAAAATCAAACCTTGGAATACAAGAGACACTGAAGTGACACAAGAAGTTGGGCTATGAAACTACATTATAATCTCTTCTGAGGTGAAAATCAATTCCACTGGGAGCAAGCAAAAAGGCGGAGTAAATGCTGACAGTGTAGAGTGTGGCATTAGTGGAAAATATGGAGAAAAAAATTGCCCTGCAAGCAGGAAGTAGCAGCCCTAAGCCAGACAAAGGAATGGAAAGCTGTCTGCTGCCGTGCTATACGTTAGGAGGTGACTGGAAATCTAATGCCTCATCTTCTCCAGCACCCCCCCCCACCCCATCTTAAAGAGAGCTGCCAAAGCATCCACTTCCCATTTACTTGAGTAACAACAAACATGTGTCCGTGCTGGCCTGCCACATTAATGAAGGATGTGCATCGCTGTGTAATCTGCAAACAGATTCTGCACTGCTTCCAGTGTCTGTCCGCTTAAGGCTACTATTTCTAGTTTCTAATCTGCAGCACAGCGGGAAACGTGAGCTCTGCAGCTTCCGGGAGCGATGCGTCTCCCCCAGAGTCAGCTGCAGATGACAGTCTTCTGCGACTGGAAGAAAAACACACACACACACACACACACACACACACACACACACACACACACACACAAGGCTACTGGAGGTTGTGGAGCTGCTTGCTGCCTCCTTGCAGCACGGATGCTTGTGAGAGCAAACAGACACAGCTCCAAGGGACGCTGACAATAACTGTCTGCAAAGATTTTTTGACAGTGTGACCCATGTTTGGCCCCAATACAAGGTCCCTTTTGTGCGTAGCCTACATTCACTTCAGCAGACAATTTCCAAGTGCTGGACAGGAGGCTGGAGCTCTTGAAGAAATGCTTAATTTGGTCATGTGGGGATGACCACACTAAAGGCCCCAGGGTGTCATTTGTTGTCTCACGTCCACTCCCAAAGAGCAAGCAAAAACGACATATATTATATATATATATCCAACTATTAATAGTGACTACTACATCATGCAAGTTGTTGAGGTGTATACATCATGCATTTGAGATCCCAAAGCAAAAGGTCTGCATGCTCTTATATGACCAATCCTGGTGTAGGGGACATTTCAGATTACTTACATCTCGAGCATTATCTCGTTCAGGTAAATCCCATCCACTAATTCAATATATTCCGATAATTGGGTGCCATCGGTCAAAGTCGCCTGCCCGACTGTCTTCACCTGCAAAATAAATGGGACAACGCGAAGAGGTATTAAGACAATCAATAAACACTTTAAAAAGAAATGAGTGGGGTGTTTAATGAGTGAGCTTAATACACATGTGAATAGAGAATCAGGGCGCTCACCCAGCAGACCAGAGGCGTGAGCATAAACTGCTCCAGCAAAGGCGTGAAAACCTCGCTTTCCATATTTTTACCAGGGAGACTGGCGCCGTTTTAAAAAAGAAAAGTGCGCTCCCGAGGAGAAATATGCGTTTGTTTTGACTCCACTCATGTAGTTGATTCAATTAAATCGACGCTCATTTTGGCCACTCAAAAAAACCGGCTCCGTGGTTTCTCTGGAGATATTCGAGGAGGTGTGGGGGGGGGGGGGGGGGGGGGGAGAAAAAAATTAATCCACAATCTTCTCGACACGACACAGCTGTTTCAGATGCCAGCGGCTGGGCTTGGCTACCTCATCTGAAGGAGAGTTAATTACATTTTTTTTTGTTTAAGCCATTAGCTAAAGATATTCTCTATTTCTAACATGCGCTACCTGACCTGAGACAGGTATGGTTGTATGCTGGCTTTGGAGGAAGAAGAAAAAGGATCTCACAGAGGCTAATAACGTTAAGAGAAATATTCCTCCGGCATGATTAAATAAAGGAAAATATCCGGTGCAGGAGAGAGAGAAAAAAAAAAGTCCAGAATTTTTAGTTCCTGTTTTCAAAATCGTTTGTTTACTCCTCAAAAATGGACTGTGGAGTAATTTGTGAACCGGTTACTGGTCTCTCCTCCCTGTCTGACTCCGTTCAAATGCAGCATACGAATGAAAAGAGGGAGTAGAGAGGATGACTGGAGGACACTTAGTACCGCCCCTCTCCTCTGCATCTCCCTCCGCCCCTTCTGCTCTAAAAGAAAAATAGGGCATCGATGAAAGTATCAATTTCCATAAAGATTTAGTGCGTTCGTCAAAAAATAGTTAGTCATCTAGTAAATATATTTGAAGAGCAGTGTTGGAAAGACATGTTTTTAATGAATGATGCAGACATGAATGGACTGGGAATAAGTTTAAGTGCAAGCAGCTCTATATTGCTGCAATGTATATGCAATGGCATGCTAAACATTTTTCTGCTTGTTTTATTCATGTGCAAGGAGAAAATACTGAGTACCCATGCATACCTTTTGTCTGCATTTACAGCATGCAGTAGGCTACATAAGAAGTCTACTGACACCTAGTGGGGTAATGTACAAAGAGACCACTGTGCTTTGTACAGTATGCCCTGAGCTTTATAGTAAAATCATGTTCCAGTCAAATACATAACTGACATAATGCACTTACCTTTTGTGGGAAATGCAAAATGCATCAATGGCATTTTGGAAAAAATAGAGGGACAGTCTGAACAGTGTGTAATGCAGGATTAAATACTCAAGGAAACAATCTATGACCATTTATAGAGTAATTTGGGACACAAAGAGAAATGACACTAGAGGCTGAAATGATTAGCCAATTAATCAAACAGAAAATCTAGTTTCAACTACTATTATTATAAAAATGCCAAACATAACTTACAGTGATACTGCAGCTATTATACCAGCAACCAGTTACAGTATTTCTTATAGCTGCATCAGCAGCAAGGCAATGACCTGATCATATATAGACCCACAGTCAGTCCCTATACAGGAGACACCTAATCAACAATTGATGAATGGCTCTGTCGGTGTGAAGAGGGAGCACCAAATAGCCAATGAAAACACAATCACTGATTTGGGAGCTGGGGACCTGGGTCACCTCTCGGGAACAAATAGATTATTGTATGCTCCCCTAAAACTTATAATAAGCACATTCCAGCAGCAGCTCTCTTTGATAAGAAGAGGCTCTCATTTGCATTTAGAGTAACGGTTGTTGTGGTGGGTACTTCAGCTTGAGGCTGTACAGTATATGAGATCCGGACTAGACCTGTTGTCTCTTGTTTTCTGTAGAACGTGTTTGACTGGAGGGTTGTAAGCTCAGGGAGTTTACATTGGGAGGTTACAGCATTTAGTGCCAATGTACACCAAAACAGCCTATCAAAATCTGTTAAAATAGGGGTTTTATTTTCTCTATTTGTCTGTCACTGTCAAGATAGACATCAAGATCTTTAGCTAGACATTAAATATCCGGCTGCAGACAGCAAAAATGCTCATTAGATATAACATCAAGGTGAAGAAGTCAAAGTCACATACGTGTGTTTGTTTGAGGTAAGATCTGACATGTTTGCACTGCAAAACTGCCATTTGGAGAATACTTTCTTCAGTTCAAATGTGTGACGAGTCTACCAAGATAGAAGTGGCAACTAGGAGAATGGAGCTTAAATGCAGTGTGACAGTAGCACAAGGAGAGAGAGTTCATGACGTCAGCAAACTGACTTAATAAAGTGCTGTAAAGGTGTATTAAATTATGGTAGAGTGTGTTTTATTGCTCATGAATTAAACTTTCCGTTTGTAGAAAGAAGGATGTATTGTTTCCTCTACATACTCTCATATTTCTCTCTAACATTTAATACTTAGTTATATTTTTTAAAGCTTTATCAGGACAGTGTGAGTGTAGTTTTGTCAGATTTGATTGAGAAGCATGCATACAACTTCTGTCATCACATTTTGATTCAAATGTGGCGAAAATCTGTATTGGTCGAGAGATGCATAAATGTGACTTCACTTTCATGCATTGAGTCCCGCCCACTTTTAAACAGTGAGAAGAACATATTAACCTGGAAAAAAACCTCAAAATCTCTTGTAAAATAACCCAAACTGGCCAAATTCAGGAGTCAATGTTCCTTAGAATAAGAAGCTGATTGGTGAAAAAAGGCTTTCAGGGCTTATTTCCTTGCTCCTTGCTCCCAATGATTAAATTTCCTTAGAAATCAATAAAGTTGATCTTATCTTAATGATGTGAAAAATAAAATGGGTAGTTTGCTTCAGGGTCTACTCAAATCAACTATAGCCCTTTTTCTGTGGCAACCCACTCACGTCTAACCCCGTCACCCCGGCACGCGATTAAACAGTGACGCGGATAATGAAAGCCTTTCATGGCTCGTGTTCACTGCCTGCTGCTTACCAGAACACAGCAGTTTGAACACGATCATGCTCTGCTCAATTACTGTGGGGGGGGGGGGGGGGGGGGGGGTTAGGTGGATATTTTGTACTACTCGGCGTGTTTATTGTGTGTTAGGATGTATTCAGTGTGGGATTCATTAACCTTGGATTGAACAGGGTGCATGCTCCTGCCTGTTTAATTAAAATCTATTATTCATGATGCTTTTAAGAACTTTTTTCACCTCCACCTAATGACTCAAGGATTGTAGAGACCCACAGCAGCATTCCTCACGCACACACTCAGCTATATGAAAGCAGGCAAAACCACGCAGAGGAAACCCACCGACCGCCTCTTTTGGCTCGAACGCGACAGAACCAGTTTGCACATGGAAACACGTGGAAATATTTCCTCTTGGTATTAATCCGGTCCAGGAATATGAAGTCCACAACTACGAAAAGCGGAGCTGCTCTGAAATAATCCATAACAAATAAAATCAGGTCCCCTAGCAGCGCCTGTCTTAGATAAAATTGTCTTTCTGTCTTCTATACAAGACTGCAGCTTCCTGTTAGTTATTTCACTGGAATTTACGAGTGACCACCAGAATTTTAGATTTGGAGCTGTGCTGATCTCATGAGGCCTTGAATGCAGGGTGGGCTGACAGAACAGTTTGAGCTGTTACCATTTCATCTTTCTTTGAGAAACGTAAAACTGGTTTTGACTTCCCCTAATATGGTAATAAGAACACTACAAGTACAATTAAGTTGATGAGTCAAATCCAAACTGCATATTCTGAGTTAAACCGCACATTTAATGGATTTCTGTTGACCATACTTAAAATGACATGGTCAAAACTATTACATTACAAATATTTGGGTTTATCCTGTGGTGACGATGAATATTTAAACACAATTTCATTGCAATCTGGCCAGTATTTAGAGATATCTTGCTTCGGACCTCGCAATATTAACATATCTTCAAAGAAACAACAGCACAAAAAACACACCTTTTACATAGACATTACTCCTGCCTTTCACGAATGACTAAATAATTTAAAGGTCTGACCTCTATCTTGGCAGCAGAGGTCTCTCTGACCGTCCTCTATGTCTCTGTTTGTCTCCATCCTGTAGTGCTGCTGTATGGGAAATCAATGCCTGACTGTCAAATCTCCAGTTCAAATGATTAAGACCCCCTGTGGCTGAGTCAAAGCCTAATTCATTACAGGGCAATAAAGATGTGTGTGTGTCCCAACCCTCTGCATTCTCTAAATTCTGATGCATCCTTCAACTCAGAGAAATTAAGAAATAGAAAGTATTTCTTTTCATAAAGACATAGAGATACACGACAGCAATGTAATTCTACCTTCCTCACGACTCAAACACAAAGCGGTGCTTTCTCTAGCTTGTTTAACCCGTCATGAGCCACAGCAGAGTCCGAGGTTCTCAGGATGAGCCTTAATGACAGCTCTGGATTCGAGGTTTGGGAGCAAAAAGTAATCAGTGGAGTAATTGCAGTCGAGGCCTTGAAGCTTTGAATCTCTCTATCAGCCCTCTGGCCTGAGAGGCTTTATAGATCAACAACGCTGCAAGGAGCCAATATTTAGGAAAGCAGGGGTCAGAGTTGCAATTAAACAAATTTTAGTCACACATTGATTTTGTTTCCGGCACGGGCTGCTTTATTGATGCTGCAAAGATTATTCTCCCTGCTGAAATCTTCTTTTCGTGTTTTAAACATATGAGTTGTTGGTTTCTGCTAACTGAACCTTTTCGACTGTTTAAAACCACAGAATTTGGTTTTATCGTAACCGTTGTACTTCTTGTATGCCATCGAACATGACCCACAATGGTATGTCATGTCCTTGATGAATCATTGAATCTTACCTATATGATAATGTATCAGCTTGCTATTTATTGTGCATGTATCGTACATTCTTAGACATAAATCCACTCGTCTATGAATCATCATTCATATCCAGACACTGTGTCTACACACACAAACACACTCACTGGGCGTTTTCTAATCTACATCCAATCATTAGACTGTTCCTGGAAGGTTCATTTATTATGGGAGCTTTGTACTGACAAAGCTAACCTGCCTGTCTGTGTATGGAGATCAGATTTTCTTTATATAGTGGATTAGCGGTGACATGCTACCTGATGTTCTATTACAGGCACATAATGGCCCCTGGGCAAATGTTTTTTCAACCACAAGAGAAAGAAGTTTATGATAGTTCAAAGTCAGTTATGTAAGAAGTATCCTGCTCTATTTTGTTTTGAGGGAGTGGAACCTTATATGATGTGGAACTTTGCCATGTGCAAAATGTAATTACCACGCTTGTGACAAAGGAAACCATGCGTTGCCAATTCAAGTCGCTAGCTGTCTAAACGGTGATTCCCTCAAGCTCATGCATGTCCATATCAGTGGATCCGATTACTGTCAGTGACACACGGGATACAGATAAGTCCAACCACAACAGGAATGGACGTATGCAGACAATTTCCAACATCACTGTTAATATAAATTTGGAAGCAAATGCAATTCTGAAAGAAAAGTTGTAAAACAAAAACTTGTGTCACATGATGTTTAGGATGATATATAGTCTGCTTTTAAAGACGCAGCCATGTGTGGTTGTCATGGACCCAGAAAAACCTCAGATCCCACCCCTGCTAAAAATATCAAGTTCTGTGTGTGTGTGTGTGTGTGTGTGTGTGTGTGTGTGTGTGTGTGTGTGCATACCAGAGATCAGTGCTGTTGTCATCTCCTGAAACACCACAGCATTAACCTCTTGAGTCCTGAAGCGACACACTGACATACACTCACACACACACACACACACACACACACACACTCACACTCACACACACACACACACACACACACACACACACACACACACACACACACACACACACACACAAGCAGATTTTCTCTTTGACATTATCTCCAAACCTGGGCAAAAAAAAGGACAACAAGGAACTGAAACAATATGCATTCATTTCTTATCACTTCATACATGGTCGATCACTTTGAAGATCAATTGCTGGGGTTTGCAAATGTTTCCAAAAATGTTATCACTGACATTCACAACAGATGGAAGATGGACTAGTATGAATTTATTTAGTGTACTTTAGTTTGTCATGGTTGTTGAAGTTTGGTTTGAACATCACTTCTCATCAACAACAACCATTGATCAATCACCTCTGTACACAGCTTGGTCCGAATAATTTAAAAGACCACAGAGAGCTGTGTGAGAAAATGATGGTTTAATAATGAACTGATATATACAGACAGTCCACAGATTGATTTCTATGTCGGTCGATTGACATTTACATGAGGAGATTCTCTGAAAAGCAAAGCTTCTTCAAGACAAAGCAAACGCAGCATCCTCCACTAAGTCGTTTATGATCCTTGTAGTCTACCACGCAGCACAAACCGCTCCATTACGCACTAATAGTCCGTGGCTCTGTTTGGTAATAATGAGATCTCAATGTGTCCCGGAGCCATGGAAACAAGACAATACCAGTTGAGACCTTGGTAATAATGGGTACGGGTGCTTCTGTTTTTCAGTGGGTGTGAGCTTGTGTGAAATCCTGCAATTAACTGGAGTGTGTGCATGTGAGAAAGTAATCTAGTGTGTTAGAGATGCTGTTAACACTCATCTGTTGCCATAACAACTACAGCATCCCCACTGTTGTTAGTGAGCTGGCTCAGTGACTGACTGGAGGGCTGTCTGGCTGGTCAGCTGTAACTTCTGGACAAGAAGCAGGGTCACTGATGTACTGAGTCCATTATTCAGAAACATTTGGAGGAGCTGTGTGACAATGTGAATACAATACAGACTCATGTGGGCAGTGGTTGATCAAATCAATGGAAATAGAGGCACAAGTTCTTGAAAAATGAACTCAAATGATCTAAATCTACACAATCTAAATTATATTATACAATTATGTATTTATTATGAATTATCATCATGGTTGATCAGTGTGTTTATAAATGTTCTTCCAAACTGAAAGGTGATCTTTATGAGGCAGTCCTGACACCTAGTGGTAGGGATTACAAACACTATACTGAAGGTTATTTGAGGCTCACAAGCTGCTGCTGCTACCTCTTCTCTGATGTCTACATGATCTTAGATGGGTAATTGAGTTCTATTGCCTGTAAGTTTACCAGTTACATTTGAGAAATACAGTGTGAGCATTTGACAGTTGGCTAGCTTATGGAGCCTGGTAGGTAAAGAGATACAATGTTTGACAATTCAAATATCAGTTATTAAGTATAAGTTATTTGCCTTCCTGAAAAAGGATGGTTAAGAAATGAAACACATGACACGTTAATAGTTTTTGCATGTGGGACATTCTGAAGTCAAAGACTCCATGAATTGAAGCTGAAAAACGTCAAATGTAGCATCAAGTCCCGTGTTTAAAGGGGTCAAGAACAAACAAACAAACTCATGTAACGTTATTCAAATTCATGACATTTTTGCCTCTCTGTTTGTACTGATTTCTATCAATATCTACGCATTCAAATGTCCCGCCAAAGACTTCCGGGAACTACCTGAGGTCTACGGGAATCACGTGACGATCAAGCGTTTTGAACTTCCTTTGACGCGACTCCCTCTTTTTACGGCTCTGCATTTTGACGTTACTCACGTACCTTGGCCGGTCCAATCAGGAGAGGCGTCAATACAACGTACTTCCGCACACGTGACTTAACTGACATGGAAGCCCCCATGCGCGCATCTGAACTGTAAAGGCACTGACTGTCACCCCGATACTTTCCTTTGTTTTGTTTTCGTGTTTCTGCAGATATGAGGTATTTACTCCGACTCGGGCACTCGTTTGCCCGCCTTCACGTCCGTTTATGTCACCAGAGTGTTTACAGCAACCACGCAAATCCACGAGGACTGGTAGTGGACCTTGGGGAGAAGTAAGTTGACTTTCCCGGCTTCCTTTCTCTTCCAGTAGCTGTTAACAAGCAGGGCGTGTTATTTTATTTGTATTTCTTTACGTCTACCTAATTGTTTCTGTATCCTCCATCAAAGCGTATTCGTTGCTTATGGATCCTCCCTTTCTCTCATGTAGCTCTTAACCAGACCTAGAACAGACTACTGGGAGGTACTGGGAACCAGAACACAGGGTCACACGATGCCACCTTACTGCATGTAATATATGGTTTTAGTTTGTACCACATGTTTGATGTGTGGTGCTCTTGTGTTGTTTTGTAGGAAGCTCGAGATCTCTTCAGGGAGGTTTGCTAGATTTGCTGATGGATCTGCTGTAGTACAGGTAAGAAACACAATGTCATCAGTCACATCAAACAGGTGTCTGGATTGGCAGCATCTGGAAGTTGCTTGACATCCTTTCTGATCCATATTCTTTATAATATGTTTGCATTTTACTTTACATCTTATTGTTGTGGTTTTACTATTTCTTCTACTGTCTAGTATTTATATTCACACCATCAAGTGTCTGTCCGTCCTCTGGTGCTCCTCCTGAGGTTCCTCACATGTTTCCCTGTGATTTGTGGGTCTTGGATATCATACATTGTGTGTACAGCTGATAAAGACCTGTGATCTGTTGCTTTAAAAGTCAAATTGACTGATCTGACTCTCAAATATTTAACCAATGCAAAAATATTACTAGGTAATAGGGAATCTTCCAAATTAAGATGATGATTTTATACACATCTGATGTAACTTTACCCAGTTTTTTTAGATAGCGTATGTTTCATATTCATAAGACCAGTGTACAAATAGCTCTTGCTTTTGTTTGTGATAGTTTGGTTGAACACAAATGTATTTAGAAATATGCAACTTGTTCATGAGCACCTTTAAAAACAGGTAGACAAGACAGTTTGTCTTCCCCCACCCCCACTAAAACACATGTAGTCCTTCACTGCTTAAAAAGGAGTGAAGAAGACTTCAGTGTGTTGTCGGGCTAAACTGGCCAGTTCCAGATGTGTGATGCTATATGTGATATCTTTACGTGTTTTTTACTAATCGCTTTCTCTTTTTGAAGCTGGGCGATACCTCTGTGATGGTGACTGCTGTGAGCAAAACCAAACCTTCTCCGTCTCAGTTCATGCCTCTTGTGGTATGTTCTCTAACATCACAGTAAAAATACCTCCATGTCATTAACCATTACGTAGTTAGGAAGTGTTATCCAGCCTGGCTCCATCAGTTTCCTGTGACTCTGTTCACCAGGAGCAGAAACTTGAAAGATGAGTTAAAAAGTATTTGTGAATGAATGTCTGCTCTGATTGACAGGTGGACTACAGACAGAAAGCAGCTGCTGCAGGCCGAATCCCCACCAACTATTTGAGGCGAGAGATGGGCACCACTGACAACGAGATCCTCACCAGCAGACTCATAGGTCAGTTGATAAGAATGTGTCTTTTGATATGTATGTCTTTAATGCAGCAGGTCTGTGTGCTGACGTTGCCTTGAACTCTGACTAATGCCGATGTTATACTTTGCTCAGACAGGGCGATCAGACCGCTGTTCCCTCATGGCTACTTTTACGACACTCAGGTCAGTTCAGTTTTTTTTTTTTTTTACCCTTATCTGGTAATAGTTTCACTCTCTTTTGCTTTTTGAACAATGATGATATTAATGTCCATGTGTGTACGTCCATGTCTCCTGAAGGTCCTTTGTAACCTGCTGGCAGTTGACGGCGTCAATGATCCAGATGTGCTGGCCATTAATGCAGGTGAGTTAAATCTCAGCCGTCCATGTTTTCCACAGAGCAATAGTGTTTTAGATCCTTAGCTTAAACAATATTTTCTTTTGTCAAAGCGTCTGCTGCTCTGGCCCTGTCTGACATCCCCTGGCATGGACCCATAGGTGAGGAACACACAACAGATTTAGGCCTTTTCACATATTTAGATTTATTGACCTTTTTAATGCACGTTTTCGCTCGTCTCTTCAACTTCAGATCCCGGGATATTGTTGCGCATTATATTAAATCTAGCTTGTAACTACTCGTGCGTCTGTGTTTGTTCAGGTGCCGTGCGCGTGGGCATGGTCGATGGAGAGCTGCTGATCAACCCCACCAGGACAGAGATGACGTCCAGCAGTCTTAACCTCATCGTGGCCGGAGCTCCCAGCAGTCAAGTGGGTAAGATGGCGAACGCTGTAAAAGTCAAAGAGGAG
The DNA here is from genome assembly GCF_023349555.1 of Cebidichthys violaceus. Classification (NCBI taxonomy): domain Eukaryota; kingdom Metazoa; phylum Chordata; class Actinopteri; order Perciformes; family Stichaeidae; genus Cebidichthys; species Cebidichthys violaceus. The sequence continues at coordinate 220,754 of NW_027176263.1, read as the reverse complement.
GAAGTCCTCATCTAGGCCTCTATTTATACGGTGGGCGGTACTACCATAAGGGTAGTGAACCACCACTTGGTGCCTCTTGTGGAGAGGAGGGCAAAAAGCCTGCACTTTCTAACGCCGAGCATTCTGCTCTCTGTCTGCCAGTGATGATCGAGGCGTCGGCTGAGAACGTGCTGCAGCAGGACTTTTGCCACGCAGTGAAGGTGGGAGTCAAACACACCCAGCAGATCATACACGCCATCCAGCAGCTGGTGCGAGAACAGAAGGTCACCAAGCGCACGCCGGTCAAGATCTTCTCAGCCCCGACTGACATGGTGGAACATGTTCGGCAGTAAGACCAGTGATGAAACTCGAAAATGAGACAAAACAAAATTCAGGATTTTTTTTTAAACTTGTTTTTCCTTTTCTTCCTTGCAGGTCAGCTTCCAAGAAGATCTATGCTGTCTTCACTAATTACACTCACGATAAGGTGAAGTCTCTCATCCAGATGTTGTCTGTCAGTTTTCTGTTCCTTTTAATTGATTTAAAGCAGCTAGAATCGCTGATGTTTCTCTTCTCTGTGATACGACAATGTTTATGCATCTCTTGATTAGTAACGGTAATAATCTCATCACGATCTTGTTTTAGATTTCAAGAGATGAAGCAATCAACAAAGTGCGACTAGAAACTGAAGAGGACCTAAAAGGTAGATCACCTTCAGTGTTTGTGTTGCATGGAAAGACTTTCAAGTAAGCTGTTTCAAGCGTTGTTGCAACCCCCTTCACACAATACCTTTTATAACATTTTCTGTGTTCTTAATCTGTCAGCTGAAAAATGTCAATTCATGTCCTCCATGTGTAGAAAGATTCCCTCATGCGGACCCTTTTGAAGTCATTGAATCCTTCAACACTGTGAGCAAAGAAGTCTTCCGCAATTTAGTGCTAAATGAATACAAGAGGTAAGCCCCGCCCACGGTGACATTACTGTATGTTCTCATGACACAGGATGTGCCCTTTGTAACTGTATTTTTTTTTTGACGTGTTGTAGGTGCGATGGGAGGGAGCTGACTGCTCTAAGGAACATTTCCTGCGATGTGGACCTCTTTAAACCGCTGCATGGCTCAGCTCTGTTCCAGAGAGGACAAACGCAGGTAGCTACAGAGCAAAGCTAGATTTGTTGAAAGAAGAATACCGTTGTGTCCAAATTTGATGGACGAGATAGAGGACTGTTGTCCTCTACAACTGAAAAGATGAAAGCTGAAATACTGGGTTTGATAATGAATGCAATAGCAGCAGGACGGTGACCAGTGAGGTTCTGGAATAAGATTTTTACTGTGGAAAAGCCGCTCTAGTCTTTTAACAAAGAAAGCTCAGTCCTCTTCCTTTTTATTTATTTTATAGGTGCTTAGCAGTGTCACGTTTGATTCCCTGGAATCCAGTGTCAAAGCAGATATTATCACCACAGCTTTGAGGTAAAGTTATTACTCATTCATACTGTTGACATTATCAGGACAGTTCAGATACTGCTGGCCCTTACTTCTTTTATTATCTGTGTATTTCTGCATGTCAGTGCACACAGGGCTTCATCAGTGAGGCAGACTAAACTACCCACACACACACTAACAGAACCCATTCAACGTATGAAGTCTATAAAAGACAATGTAACCCAGGTCTTCCATTCATTTTCTCTCTGCAGCGGCATCAAATCCAAAAATTTCATGCTTCATTATGAGGTGAGTCATATCCTGTTTTCATTTTTAAATTCACTGAGATTATTAGATGTATGATTCTATATCTTAAAGTGGAGGTGAAATGAAAAATGTACCTTTTAACCCTTTTAAATCACATCCCTCATCATGTTTTGCATATTTAACAATATATGTAAATAAAGAAATATTAATATAAATATTCAATCATCTTTTCTTCCCGTAAAAACATAATGTGAAGTGTGCTTACTTGAGCTAGTACCGCCCAATTTCAACCAATGACTACGTAAAAGTACAGACGCTAAAGACGCTCTATCTTCATTGGGACTTTAAAATCAACTTTGCCTTTTTCATTTCAGTTCCCTCCATATGCAACCAATGAGGTTGGGAAGATGGGAGGCATCAACAGGAGGGAGCTGGGACACGGTTTGTGTTAAAGTTTGTTCTACTTGTATTCAGGGTGTGCTGACCACTCGCTCCCATCAAGAGTCATCTGGACATAGACGTCTTCGTGTTTGTTCACGTTTGTGTCTATGTGTATGTATTTATTCATGTTCAGGGGCCCTGGCTGAGAAAGCGCTGAGACCAGTCATTCCTAAAGACTTCCCTTTCACTATCCGGGTCACTGCTGAGGTGCTGGAGTCAAACGGTGAGTGTGGTGACACAGTTTCGAAAGAGTAGAAGCACCACAGGAAACGTGTTCACTGTCTGGCAGGATGTCTCAGACCGGATCCTCTTTATCTTCTCTCAGGATCTTCCTCAATGGCTTCAGCGTGCGGAGGCAGCCTCGCTCTAATGGACGCAGGTACTGCATGAAATGGCTCTTTTACAGTTAATAATCTCTGTAGTAAAATTGTTCATATTTATTATTTTTTACTTGACTTTAATGCTGCAGCAACCAACACAACTCAATAAAACAGACCATTATATCTAGGATTTATATATATAATCTAAATGATGTTGCATTAAAAGTCTATAATTAGATGATATCTAAAATTTGTACTGCAGTAGCAAATACTTTAATTGTGCACTAAATAAATACTCAACACGCCATAAAACTCGACAAGTGAAAACATATTTATATTTTTTAGAATAGACAGATTCTTATCATGCTCCTCCAAACAAATTAAAGATGGATAAGCAGGATAGGGTTGCTAGATTCGGTTCTGTTTCAGTGTTTTTATTCACATATAATAAAGTGCTTCTTTGTGATAATATGTAGCTAACATGTCTAGATCTGTGTCTCCCAGGTGTTCCCATCTCTTCCGCTGTGGCAGGTGTAGCAGTTGGCCTCATCTCCAAGGCCAACCCAGAGAAACCTGCAGAGATGCAAGACTACAGACTACTCACTGATATTCTGGTACATACAACGTGTGACCGACCATCTATGAAAAAGGAAGAAAGAGTTTAGTTAAGCGGGACATATTCCTTAAAAAGTTCTAATTATTAGCTGATTATTGTGTCCTCACCAGGGAATAGAGGACTACCTCGGAGACATGGACTTCAAATTGGCAGGAACAAACAAGGGCATCACTGCTTTACAGGTACCGTGTCAGATAACTCAAAGCAAGTGTTCACTCAGTCGCTGAAAACAAAATATATTTACCTGAAAAGATAACAATTTTTCATAGAAATATTTTACCTGGTTCATTTTTAGAGCTGGATAAACATAATTTGGTGCTATATCAAACATTGAATAAAAGACCAAAGAAGATTTAGAGCTGTAATTTAGGATTTGCACGTCTTAAATACATAAAGTTTATTATAACATACTAGAGGGTTACTCTTAGGACAGATTGTAAAGCCCCTTGAGGCAAATTTTGTGAATTGTGATATTAGGCTGTTTAAATAAAATAAACTTTGAGTTGTTGAGCTCTTAATGCCACTTTTATCTTTTGTCCTTTGGTTCATATGTTACACTCGTTTACACTCGTTTATTAAACCTCCAGGCTGACGTGAAGATCCCGGGTTTGCCTCTGAAGGTGGTGATGGAGGCCATCCAGCAGGCCACAGGTGAGCAGTGACACTGAACATTTAACAGAAAGAAATAGGTGTGAACATGTTTTTTTTTTGGTGGCTTGATGGACTTTGTTTCAATTTTATTATGTTCCAGTGGCAAAGAGGGAGATCTTGGGCATCATGAACAAATGTACGGCAAAACCCAGAGAGACGAGGAAAGAGAATGGACCTGTTATTGGTGAGCTTTGAGTTTAAACATGCGTTGAGTATACCATGTAGACAGAAGGCCAAATCAAGCTGCTGAGTATCGGTTCATAATCACATGAATACTGGGCTTCCACAGGAATGCACACCCAGCTTTTGGCACATTTTACTGTGTAAAGGAAACTGATGTGTGCCGGTTTTATCCTGTCTTCAGAAAATGTCCGGGTGCCTGTTTCCAGACGAGCTCGCTTCGTCGGTCCAGGCGGCTACAACCTTCGCAGGTTACAAGCTCAAACGGGTAACAAGTCATTTAAAATTCATACTTGACTGAATCAGAAAACCAACCAGCATCATGATACCTTTGTGAATGAAGTACAGACGATACAGACTCCTTAACAGAATGGTGAAACAGTCATTTGTTTTTCTTCTTGAGGTGTGACAATAAGTCAGGTGGACGAGGAGACCTTCTCTGTGTTCGCTCCAACACCAGGAGCCATGAATGAAGCCCAAGACTTCATCAGTGAGATCTGCAAAGACGATGTGAGTCTCCACCGCTTTTAGGTTAAGTTAAACCCACAACAAAGAGGACTTCCTTGTATCACTATATCACAGGGATCTGAACATGAGGCTGTTTGTACATGCGTGTAAATTCATGGCTCCACACGTGTGTGTGTGTGTGTGTGTGCATAAACAAATGTGTGTGTGTGTGTGTGTATATCTTTTTATGTTGCAGCAAGAGCAGCAGCTGGAGTTTGGTGCTATCTACACTGCCACCATTATTGAGATAAGGTAAAGCAGTATATTGTTGACTGTAAAAGAGTATTTGATACACAGTTGAAACATCTTATCTAGTGGAATTGTTTTCATTATCAATGCATAAATCTAAGCTTTATCATCTAAAGCCTTTTCCTGCTCTGCTTCAGGGACATTGGTGTGATGGTGAAGCTTTATCCCAACATGAGTGCCGTCCTGCTGCACAACTCCCAGCTGGACCACAAACGGGTCAGTGGATTTGTTTGCCTGCGTGTCTGTGTTTGAGATTGAAATTATTACTTAAAGGTAATTTATTTGTAATTTCCCTCTTTTTAGATCAAACATCCAAGTGCTTTGGGTTTAGAGGTGGGACAGCAGATACAGGTAGGTGTCACTAGCTACAGGCTGTGTTGTCAGAATTAGCCTCCTGTGTTCACGTTCTGGGCTCCTTGTCTCTGACTGGACTTGTGCTAACAGGTCAAGTACTTTGGACGAGACCCGACAGATGGCAGGATGAGAATTTCGCGGAAGGTGCTCCAGTCTCCCGCTGTGACTGTTGTCAAGACGCTGAGTGAGAAACAGAGCATCTCCATGGGTCCAAGCGACGGCCACACGACCAGCGGCGATTTGTGACACACCAACTTTTGTCTTTGCCAACAAAGTGGATTTAAAATGAGTCGATTTTTTTTTTTTTTTTGCTACAAAACGTTTCTGTTGAGAAATCGACCAAACCAAGAGCAACAGGACATGAAGAGGTTTCCCCTGCTGTCGTGGGCATGGAGGTGATTAAACGGCACTGGAAGGAACCGTCGCTCATCAAGTGCAGCGTCCTGCTGTCATCAGTGGATATGCACCGACTGAAAAGAACACTGAGCGGGAGACACATTTTAAAGTTTTATTTTGAAGTGTTTACGGTGTCTTGTTTTCGGATCGGCCCCCTCAGTTATCATTGAGAGCATCGAACAGGAAGAGGGTTTTCTTTCAGCACCTCCTCCAATGTCACCGTGCAATGCATCAATGGTTTCCTTATTCACATGTGTGAGAATGCTGCTCTTGTGGTATTGTGAGAGTTCCATATTTGGTGTCCTCTGTGGGTCCAGTGAGTCCTCTAAACTGCCAGGATCAAGACATGGACAAAGAAAGCAAAGTGGGAAGAACACGGTGTACAGTTCTTTTTAAATATTCCCTTGAGTTTACAGTATATGTGAGTCATCTGCAAACAATTACTTGTTGCTTTGTAATGTTAAAATTCACAACCATTCACAAGTATAGCATGCACACATAAAGAACCAGACTTCTATGTCGCCCGACATTCAGATGCCAACCAAGAAATACACTTGAGTTCCACAAATTGCACTCGCAGAGAGAAATGTCAAAATTAATCTGGTGTTTAAGAGTTTCACACACCCACGAGATGCACAACCCTGAGTCTTAAGAAAATTGGGAAATACCCACGTCAGGAGCTGCTGTGCCTGGATCTGGTCCTTGTGTGATAGACTAATTATTTGGCCCTTGGCAGAATTTGCAGTTCAATTTAATAGTCTCAACCCTAAATGTGTGGAAGAAATATGCACCAAATTAAGATGGAATCTCCATGGGGGAATTAATTAAGCTCTGTTAATGCATTTACTCTTCCACTAAGTCTATCTTGTAAACTGGAAGCAGTATTCTGAATAATTTACAAAACAGTCTATCAGTTGTATAAGATATCTTTGGGTAGGGGAAGTACAGTACTTACTGCAGCACAGAGGATTTTTTTTATAGGTTGGAGTACACACTTGGGATGCTCAAAATAAACTGAGGTGGTATTGAAATCAATTGTTTTGTGTCTGTTTGGCTTACTGGTACGATGGCCAAGTGCTCGAAAAACAAAACGCTGAATATTAAGCTCTCTGGTCACAAATGTTTGGAAATTAATTAACTCATAAATTCACCAACAAAAAAAAAATCTGTGAAAATGTGAATGTGTAGCCATTTAAAATGAATTGGTTGTTTTCCGGATATATTTTCACACACATATTTTGTAACTATGTTATCGACAGGTAACTGCTGCTGCTATGACTTGTCTTGCCTGTAGGGGGCGCGTTAGACTTCTCGCGCTGCGGTTTCGCCATTGGATGACGTCGCTCGGAGGAGGAGACCCCGCGGCAGTTAGCGCTTGATTGACGTCGAAGAAGAAAAAGAACACAAGATCGGATTACAAGATGGCGGTCTGTGGACGTTAGCAAAGAAGGCCGTTAAGAGTTGTTGTGTTCTCTTGTGAATTTTACTGGTTGATAACAGGGCCCTCCTGTCGAGCTGTTTCACATCGTGAACGTAATGTGTTTATGAATCAGCTACCGATACATTTCACAGCTATTGTTGAACTTTACTGTAGACGTGCATGTTTTTATATAACATGCGGGTGGAAACAAAGTTAACAGGTCGAGGCTAGGAAACCACCAGACGTGGTGTGAGGTGATTAGCTTGTTAGCTTAGTTAGCTAGCCAGCTAGCTCCGACTCGGTTAACCATGTCGGACACTCGGCGGCGGGTGAAAGTGTACACGCTGAATGAAGACCGGCAGTGGGACGATCGGGGCACCGGACACGTCTCGTCTACGTTTGTTGAACGTCTGAAGGGAATATCGCTATTAGTTCGAGCAGAATCAGACGGTGAGTTCACAGTTAGCACAGCCGCATTGATGCTACAGTTAGCTTAGCGTTAGCACGCTAACTTCTGGTTGTTCGGACAGAATACAATTGGCCACTATGTGTACTTTGGTTATCTTATTTGGGATTGTTTCTTTGAGTTAGCTTTTTGAAGCCAGTGTTTCCTAGCCGTCAGAACAACCAGTATTATCATTGCCTCTGGATAAAAGGCTAACATGTAATGAATAGCTGGTGCTAGCAAGCTCGTTAGTATAGCAGGCGATTTCAGTAGCATGGGGGGGCCTTTAAAGTATTGTCTTAAATGTACAAACTTCTTATTACTCGGGTTAGTAAACCACTATCCACTCAAAGATAACCCCAAAAAATGAACAACACTGGAAAAAGCTAATTTAGCGATAACCCCCCCTCCCCGCTGTTAGTTTTACGGTAGTATTTGTGCAACATTGTTTTATTCATCGTTTCACATTGTCTACTTACATGCTCTCTGACTGCCACACAGGTTAATTAACCTCAACCTTCAATAATGCTATGTGGTTATGTTTGTTGTGAGCATTGGCACTATAGCTCGGAGATGAAAAAGTTACCCAAGTCTTTGTGTTTTTAGGATCTTTACTATTGGAGTCGAAGATAAGCCCGAATACTGCATATCAGAAACAACAGGTAAGAATAGATAATCGGAGCCTGGATCAGATACAAAAGACATGCCCGTGCAAACCTCCAGTATTTCCTACATTAGAGTGTGAAAATGTAATCATTTCAACATTGAGGCCTGTTGCTTGACAAGTGCTGCTACACAGATACAGTGCAGACAATGGTATTTCAGTATCTGGTCCCAGTGTAAACCTGGTCACAATACCAGTGAACTTGTTTTTCACCATTTTAACAGTCAGTACAATGAGATAGATAACACACATGCCACATGGTTTGAGATAATAGATCTGACTGTAGACAAAGTAACCTCATTCATCATTTTAAAGGACATCAAAGGATTGAAAGAGCTTGTGTGTCTGTTGGTAATATGTGATGCCTTACTCTTCTTAAGGCATGTTTTGATAGTGTGTGTGTGTGCGCGCGCGTGTGTGCGTGTGCGTGTGTGTGTGTGTGCGCGAGAGAGAGAGAGAGAGAGAGAGAGAGAGAGAGAACGCATGCAACTGTGTTTGAGTGTGTCCTGTAAACACGATAAGTATTTCTTTGTATACATTTTGATGTTTCTATTTCCTCCTATCAGGACACACTGATTGTCTGGTCGGAAGCAGATAATTATGACCTTGCCCTAAGTTTCCAGGAAAAGGCGGGCTGCGATGAGATATGGGAGAAGATTTGCCAGGTAAAGAAAATGTTGTTTACTGAAGAATACACAAACAGCAGTGGTGCTGGCTTGCTGAGTTCTATTGACGCTACTGCCAGAGGCAGTACATTAGTACTTCTAGTTTATCTTTATTTCATATCTGCCAACTATTTATTTCCCAGGTTCAAGGCAAGGACCCTGCCCTGGACATCACCCAGGACCCTATTGATGAGTCGGAAGAGGAGCGCTTCGAGGAGATTCCAGAGACGAGCCACCTGGTGGAGCTCCCTCCTTGTGAGCTAAGCCGACTGGAGGAGATCGCTGACCTGGTTACCTCTGTCCTGTCTTCGCCCATCCGGAGGGAAAAACTCGCCCTGGCCCTGATGAGCGAGGGCTACATCAAGAAACTCATGGGTCTCTTCAGAGTATGCGAGGACCTGGACAACAGGGAAGGCCTACATCACCTCTATGAGATTGTCCGTGGCCTCTTGTTCCTCAATAAAGCGGCCCTCTTTGAGGTGATGTTCTCTGATGACTGTATCATGGATGTGGTGGGCTGCCTCGAGTATGACCCAGCGCTGGTTCAGCCTAAACGGCACCGGGAATTCTTGACCAAGACGGCTAAGTTTAAGGAGGTGATCCCTATCACGGACTCTGAGCTGCGGCAGAAGATCCACCAAACCTACCGGGTGCAGTACATCCAGGACATCATCCTGCCCACGCCATCTGTTTTTGAGGAGAACTTCCTGTCCACACTCACCTCCTTCATCTTCTTCAACAAGGTGGAGATTGTCAGTATGTTGCAGGTAAGGGTCCAAACCAGGTAACTTGTATTTTTCTTTAAGGCACATTTATCAACAAGCCATTGTCTTTTCTGTACCAGGTTTCATTTGCTGTTGAACTGATTACAGGTGAACATTTCTGTATCTGCAGTGTTTCCCTAAATCTATAATCAGTCGCCACTGATTGAAAATTGTGTAAGCGACAAAAGCTCATGCGTGTGTGCATCGAGTGTTGTCTTGTGACAGTTGAACTACTCAAATATACAATAATAAAAATATTTTTGAATGGTGTTTGAAAGATTTATTGTACTGCTTTTAAGTGGATTTCTTTATGTGAGTCAGGTGTTAATTTAAAAAACAATTTATGCCACACGATCGTTTTCATAATGCAAACAATAACTTACAGTCCAACCATTTCATATTCAAGTTTTCTACATCCTATGATTGTATTTTAGGGTTAACGATGGGTGAAGCGGCTGTCTTTAAGAATCATGGGTTCCCTCAGTGTTTGTTTTTGGAATAGTTCACTTTAAAACAAATCTTTTTTTGATGCTAAAGTTGAATAAAGTGTCCAGGATTAAGTTGTGTATTCCCCTTTCTGTTTGTATTTGGATTTCAAGCCTTTTTATTTCTTCAGTAGCTTGATTGATGAACCCTTTTTTTTTTTTCGTGTGCCAAAGGAGGACGAGAAGTTCCTAACGGAGGTCTTTGCACAGCTCACAGACGAAGCCACAGAAGACAGTAAAAGAAGAGAGCTTGTAAGTCAAACCGTTGTTAAATCTCCAGGCCAGATGTTGTGATACTATTTGTGTGTGTGTGTGTGTGTGTGTGTGTGTGTGTGTGTGTGTGTGTGTGTGTGTGTGTGTGTGTGTGTGTGTGTGTGTGTGTGTGTGTGTGTGTGTGTGTGTGTGTGTGCATTCAGTGTTGTGGGAATGTGCTCAGTATTACTGTTCCTGTTAAATGGATTCATTCTGCTGTCTGCAATGCTACATCTTTTACTAGGGTTAAATATTTACTGCACGGTTTTCCATAATGCTTTTGATGTCAATTACCTCGTTGTCTATTGGCTTCTACCGCTTTGGGGACATTATTCATTCACCAGTGCAGACCGTCACAGAGTGAAATATGAAATGATTGATTCTGTTCATGCAGTTGTCCTTTATTCTTTTGAAAAGCTTTGTATCACAGTGTTTGGGACTAAAAATACATTCTCTCACTGCTCTACAAGAACATGAAACACTGCTTGGGAATAGTATTTTTGACAATGACCGTTAACCGCTTGCTTTAATCTGTCTGATCAAACGTTACATCTTTTCTTTTCTTTTTTCTGTAAATTTCAGGTGAACTTTGTCAAGGAATTCTGTGCTTTTTCACAAACGCTGCAGCCGCAAAACAGGGACGCTTTCTTCAAAACTCTGGCAAATCTAGGCATTTTACCTGCTCTTGAAATAGTCATGGTATGTTCTGACCGTTGCATAAAACACTTCCTCGGTTTATCACACTCCATATTTGTTTTTTGTTTTTTTTGCTTATGAATAATCAAACTGCGGAAACATTTTATCGTGTAGAATTCTCTTTGTTCTGGTCTTCAAACTCCTGTTCTCCTCCTGTGCAGGGGATGGATGACCTGCAGGTGAGGGCAGCAGCTACAGACATCTTCTCTTACCTGGTGGAATTCAGCCCCTCCATGGTCAGAGAGTTCGTCATGCAGGAACCACAGCAGACAGACGACGTAAGCAACTGAACGTCACCGTCAACTAGTTTGATAAAACCCCCTCCTTTTTGTTTTTCTTTAAATTTCTTCACATAGAAGTGGAGCCTGTATAGTTCAGGGAATCCCTAATCTCTCTTTAAAATGAATGGTCTTCTAGAAGCGTTAGGGTTGCATACCGTGTCGTGCAAAATCTTCATTGAATTCCTCTTTTAATTTTAACTGTCTTCTTCTGTTTGTGTTTTCTTTTGTTTTGCAGGATGTTCTGCTGATAAATGTTGTGATCAAGCAGATGATTTGTGACTCTGACCCAGAGTTAGGAGGAGCGGTCCAGCTGATGGGTCTGCTCAGGACGCTCATCGACCCCGAGAACATGCTGGCTTCCACCAATGTAAGCAGAACCAACACACACACACACACACACACACACACACACACACACACACACACACACACACACACACACACACAACGGTTTTAATGGTGACTGGCAGTATAACCACGTATTGATGGCCAGGGTCACAGTGCACATTACATTTCCCTAAATCGTTTTGCCCGCAGACACACTGAGGCCAACAGCTCTTATCAAACGCTCTTTGTTTCCTTACAGAAAACTGAGAAGACCGAATTTCTGAGTTTCTTCTACAAGTACTGCATGCATGTCCTGACTGCTCCTCTGCTGGCCAACACTGCACATGACAAAAACTCAAAAGGTGAGCTGGGGACAGAGACCTCGCATAAACCGGAGTGTTTCAGACTGTACGGTAAACAGAGAAGTTGACTGATCATTCCGTGTCGCAACCTTTTCAGATCTGCAGGAGGGATCCGCTAAGATCAACCCCGTCTGTCCAGGTGAGTGTTGCTCAACATCAACCATGAACTGCCCAAAAAACCCATGACTGGGGATTGTTTGTATTGGCACATAGTTACAGTAACATTTTAATTCTGTTTCAGTCTCGCATTACGTTCACCTGCACCCACCAGAAAGGGATCAAATAAATGACCTGTAATTTTGAATATAATTGCATAGTCTTCAGCTTAATGTGAATTTTTGAAGATGTTGCGTTGCTCATTTGCTTCGTGTTTTTTATTGTTTTGTGTAGACAACTTCCAGACAGCCCAGCTACTGGCACTGATCCTGGAGCTCCTGACTTTCTGTGTGGAGCACCACACGTATCACATCAAGACCTACATTATGAACAAAGACCTGCTCAGGAGAGTGCTGGTGCTCATGAACTCAAAGCACACCTTCCTTGCTCTTTGTAAGTTCTCTCTCTCTCTCTCTCACTCACTCACTCACTCACTCACTCACTCACTCACTCACTCTCTCTCTCTCTCTCTCTCTCTCTCTCTCTCTCTCTCTCTCTCTCTCTCTCTCTCTCTCTCTCTCTCTCTCTCACACGCCACTCTGCTGCGTTTTCTTTCCTTCTCTAAACGTTCTGTCAGTTGTCCTGCAAAAGCAAACTGCTTCGTTTTCACTAAGCTGTGTGTTTTTTGTCCAAGGTGCCCTGCGTTTCATGCGCAGGATCATTGGTCTGAAGGATGAGTACTACAACCGCTACATCATCAAAGGGAACCTGTTCGAGCCCGTCATTAACGCCCTGCTGGACAACGGCACCCGATACAACCTCCTCAACTCCGCCATCATAGAGCTCTTTGAGTTCATCAAAGTGGTGCGTAGTCACACAACAAGTGTCCCTTACTGAGATGCGTTCGCTAGTGTTGGGTGTGTGCACACGTAGCACTGAAAGTGGATTGGTTGTGATGTTCCACCATTTTCTTCTGTCTCCAGGAGGACGTTAAGTCTCTCATCGCTCACATTGTGGATAACTTCTACAAAGCACTTGAATCCATTGAGTACGTCCAGACTTTCAAGGGCCTAAAGGGCCGGTACGAGCAGGAAAAAGACCGGCAGAGTCAGAGGCTCAACAGGTCAGTGGGCTGACGGGACATAAAGGTCAAATCAGAGCAGCGGTTGTCTTAAAAGATTTATGAAGACACGAAGGAAGCTCATTGTCGTCACCTTTGTCTGTAGGTATCGTAGAGACGCACGGTCGATGGACGAGGATGAGGAGTTGTGGTTCAACGACGACGACGACGATGATGACGGAGAGGCCGTGGAGAAGAGCCGGATGGAGGATGACTTCTCCGACAGCTACGGCAAGTACATGGAAGCCAAAAAAGGTGAGCTGCTCCGGTGTTGCTGCGTGTACAGATTGCAAACAGTTTGCAAAACCTTCAAGTTCGATATTTACAATCCGTGTCACTGCAGGAGCTGCCAACGGAGCGAATGGTGCCAACAATAACGGGAAAGCTGCCGTGATCCCACCTGCCTCACCAGCCCTCACTCCAAACAACAGTTCAACTTCCTCCGTCAAAACAGTTGCACTTCCTGCCACACCAGTAGTGAAGGTAATGACAAACTGCAACAAACGGTAACACTCAGAAGGACATAATTTTTGCCTTGTTGCTTCCTATGTGGGCATTTTCCTCACTGCGTTGCTCCCCTTCCTGTTTCTCCTCCTAGACGGCTCTGGTCGGTTTGGTGGACTACCCCGACGATGAGGATGACGAGGAAGAAGACGAGGAGGAGGAGGAAGAGCAATCTCCAAGGAAGCGGCCCCGTCTGAGCTCTTAAGGCTAATTGTCCTCTGTTTGGTCGTAGTGGACGGACATTGAGTCCCTCCCATTCTTCCCTCCTCTGGTCGTCTCATTGGTCCTCGGCCTGCCTGTGCCACCTGTCAGTCTCGCTGAGGAGACGGGCGAAGACGAGCTCCCACCTCACCCAGTCCCTCCCGATCTCTGCTGCTCTTTTCTCCCTCAGTGGAAGGAGACGGAGAAAGACAAGACAAATCAGTCTGTTCCTTCAGCCTGTTGATTTTACCTCTTTTTTTTTATAACGGCCTCATCTAGAAGATCCCAAAATCCCCCTTTCTCTCTCCTGAGGGAGGAAACTCATGGACTCACCCAAACTCCCCCTCTCTTCCACAATACTCTCCTGCTCTCCCGGTTCTGACCTCCTTCCAAAACAACTTTCTCCTCGTCATCCGCCGTCCTACGTACCAACCAGAGAGGCTTCGGTGGACGTAACGTTGCCAAGGCTGTTCCCCGACTCTGCTCTGATGCTATAGCAACAGTAGCAAGGAAGCTGCGGTACCCACGCCCCCACGGGAACCCTCACGTGTTCTCATTTGAACTCTCCCTCCCATCCTTCTCGAACCCCAAACCAATGAGCTCCAGAGACAGAGGAAGCCAGAACACAACCAGCCAGCTCAGTCAGGCTAGCAGTGCTAGCCGCCATAGTTCTAGGAAGCTTGACTGGCTGAAGCAGCGAGGGCCGCCCTGTCACAGAACTGATCACATTTGTCAGGGGGGGGGGGTAGAGGGGATCTAGGCGACATAGAAGAATTAAATGACGAGGGAGGTCACAAATGTACCAGGACGAAAAAAAACTCAGCAGTTATGAGGCGTAGATCCAGAGGAGCAGGACTCAAACCTACAGAAGCCATGGCGCCAATATGGCCAAGGCACACACACACACAAACACACACACACACACACACACACACAAACACACGGCGTCTCACACACAGGACTGCGTATGTCAGGAATCCTGTGTTTCATGACTTTGTTAAAAAGTACTGTACAGATGTGTTTTGTTTTTTTTTCTTTCTTTTTAATCATTTTCCCTGATCTGATTTTCAAAGGGGAGAGAGAGATGCCTACCTACCTGTGTATTTTTGTTGTTGTTGCACAAACGGTGGGGTCCCTGTTCACCCCTTCAGTTCATTTGATTCAATGTAAAATGCAGAGAAGTTGCAAATGCTGGTTTTAAAAAAAAATAACATATTAAAACTGCAGTAAAGTCATTTTTGCAGCCAACATTTCGAGGATGTCTGGAGTTTTGTACGTTAGTGGATTGAAGAATTTCGTGGCCTCAATATGATGCACACACTTTTGTTTTTAACTGGGTGACGAACCTGAGCTGTTAGAGTAGA
Source organism: Cebidichthys violaceus (assembly GCF_023349555.1). Taxonomy (NCBI): domain Eukaryota; kingdom Metazoa; phylum Chordata; class Actinopteri; order Perciformes; family Stichaeidae; genus Cebidichthys; species Cebidichthys violaceus. Next base: position 205,728 of record NW_027176263.1, on the reverse strand, counting down.
TTTAGGGCACACTCTTGTTTTCAGCAGGTTTAAGACTCGGCCCCCTTCAGACTAGCGCTGTAACGCTGCTAGTGGTTAAACACCAAGGGGCCAGAGTGTTAAACACCAGTTGAAGCATAAAAACAACTCTCCAGATCAAAAATACGTTGAAGGAAAACTTATTTTTTTACTTTTCTTAAGTTTAATTCATATTCTATGATTGGATGAGCTGTTTATTCTCCTAGTTATGAAGAGATGATTTAACCCCAGAGTCGGTGCAGTTTTTTCGAGTCAAACTGTTGCTTAAGTGGAGTATTTCTGACGACGCACCGGTCTGACGACGTCAGAAGGCGGTTTATCGTCGGGTTGAAACCTTTCTCGTGTCGCATCGTCTCTCCACAAGCACACAAGAGGCCGGAGAAGGGAACCGGAACTCACACAGACGTCTGTCCAGAGCCTCCGAGTCATGAGCCGCCGGGTAGGAGCACATGTCAAAATATTATTGCCAATAATGTGCTTTTCAGGAGTTCAGTCGTACACGAGCAGCGGATTGTCTGTCAGCGTCACCCAACAATTTCACTGTTTTTGCCCCCCCCCCCCTTTCCTCCCCTTGATGAATTTGTACCAAGTGCATTTACTACCACTATCCATTCTTAACATTTGTATGAATTTATTTGATAAGTTTTGAAATTAAATGTGACCCTGACATTGAACTGGTAAATCTGGCTTTTGTTTTAGTAATTTACTGATTTGGCAATTGGAGCGACAAAATAATCTAATTGTTTCTGAATTATTCCGTTGGAGTCCAGATGGTTGTATTTGATCCGAACGCTAAAGCAGTTTTAGATGTTACTTGGTGGAATACAATTTGTACAAATTTTACAGCGAGGTATCGACATGTTTTTGTACCGGGAAAGTTATTCATGTTGAATGAAAATGTTCTAAATACAAAGGATGAATCCCTCTCTGCAGAACACCAAAGCACTCTATCCAGATTAAAACAGATCGGTCTGAGACCAGGCACCTAACAAGATGGCTGTAGTTCTTTTTATACACACACACACACACACACACACACAAAGTCTGGGGTCGAGCCGGTTTCTATAAAACGTGATTTATTAAACAGCGTACGTGAAATGCTGCGTTCCTCGCTCGTAGAAAGCGACACACTGGCCCCTTCACGATCACACGAGTGTGTTCATCTTTGATTAGGACGAGCTGCTACAGTGCGACCAGCTTCATGGTGGAGCAGCTGACGCTCACAAGACTCGCTAATGTTACCCTCACCTGAGCGCAGAACCCTTCCACCAGTATTAATCCTTAACTCGCTGAAACGTCGACTTAGTGTGACTTTCTTTGACTGTTTTCTACAGAGAAAGGAGCACATGTGTTCAAAACCCCTGGTTCACTGTGGCGAGAGCACAGAAGCGAGTCATGAATCAGTGCAGCGTTGCATAATAAACATCGATACTATCAATGGTGAAGCACTGCATTGTCAGATCTTTATCAAGCAGTGTACATGCAGTGAACACTGTTTTCATTCCAATGTGGGATTTATTTTAGAATATATGGTCCATACATTCTGCATTTAGAATTTGGACGCAGACTAAATGACATTAAAGTAAATGTAGTGCTAGCAGTGGCAGACACAGGTGTGTGTGTGTCTAGTGATGTGAAGTAAAAGCCAACTTGGTTCTCCACTCGACTAGTAACACTGGCCGCATATTGCCTGACTGGTCTTTGTGTTTTCTGCACCTTCTCAGTCAAACATGCTGGAATACTTGTGTCTATGTGTGAGCTCATTCAAGTGGAGACTGGTACAATCAAAAATATAAAAGTGTTTGCGTTTCTTTGGAAACCCCCCCCCGATCGGTGTTACCCAAAGTGAAAGATCTGGCCGAAGGAGGCAGTGTGAAGGAAGCCTTGTGTGATTAACGGAGTAAACAGACGGGGATATCGTTTGGAATATTGCAGTTATTTCTTGATCACTTCCTCTTTCAGCTTGTCAGCCAGATGTTTTCTCTTCTGCAGCTTCTTCTTCTCCTCAGCAGAGATCTCCTGCAAGAAGAACCGGACAGAAATAATAATCACCGCCAGTGGCTTAAGACAAAAGTGTTGATAGAATGAAAAAAGCAGTGGGGAATACAACCAGGTGTACATGATTAGCTAGAACAGTATTGGAAATGTGGGAATGCGACATGTATTATCAGTGTTTATCAAGCTTTATAGATGTGTTGATGAATTAAAATGCTAGCTTTCAATTCAAAACCATACGAGTAGCTGGTCCGTGGGTGTGATTATCCGATCCAGCATGTAAATGAGACCTAATGCTCTTTAGTAAAAGACTGCAGTCTGTTCCTTTTCTGTTCTCGAGGGGGGGGGGTGACAGAGCGCGACAGAGGCAGTTGATGGATCACCTTCTGTTTGGAGGAGTGTTGTGCTGAAGGAAGAGGAGCAGGAGGAAGAAGAGGAGGAGAAGGAGGAGGAGGGGTACAGGCCCCATTCCTCTGGGACTGCCCCACCGCCTCCTGACAAGCCAGGTCAGGTCAGAAACAGGCAGAAAGAAACGAAGAGCAACCAGCCGATAAATAAGACGACGGGATGGTTGTGAAGAAAAAGAAAGGAAAAATCAGGAGGAAAAAACGTGGGTTAAAGAAAATCAGGTGAAATCAAGAATGTAGTTTTGGATGTAAAAGATAAAAAAAAATGTGACCAAACTGAAAAGAATGTAAAAAGTCTAAACGATAAAGCCCCGTCACAACTTCTTACCGTGATTACTGAGAGACAGGACTTTGAGAGGTCTAAAGAGAGACACGGGGAGAGGCTGGACTTACTGGGACGGGGGTGGGGGGCGTCTCCTCCGGCGGGGTCACCTGCTTGGGTTTCTGCTGCTCTTTTTTCAGCGCGTGCAGTTTGTCTCGCTGTTGACGCAGATATGCCGCCCTCTGCTGGAGCTGCTCCTGCTGAGACGCCGTTAACTCCTGGGAGGGAAGAGGAGAAGGGGAGGTGAAACGTGGAGGAGAACCAGAACAACACTAACACAATGAAGGTTTGTGCTCATTTAACTGTGTTCCAACTACTTTACATTGCTAAAAAAAAATGGTTTGCAGGAAGCTCTACGTTGTACTGGATATGTTTGTTGCGCACTGAAGTGATCTCAGCTGTTAAAACTCCCAAATTATTGTATTTTTCGAGCACCAGAGTCCCTTCAGAAAACCTGATTTTACTGCAAAAGGGTCTGACGGTCTACAGACCTGGTCCTGCGTCTCCCATGAGGGAATTTGATACCCCAATAACGACGACTTCTCACATCTGTGCTAAGTGAAGCAGGAGGACAGACTCACAGTATATGGCTTGGAGAAGCCAGCCTCCCTGTGTGCTTCCTCCAGCCACGCCTCGGCTGCAGTCTGGCTGCTGCCGCTCTGCTCCTTGGTGCCGGGACGGAGGCTGACGGAGGCTTCACCGGACTTTACTGGAGCTCTCACAGCTGGAAGGACTCTGGACTCCACACCATTACTGCCACAATCTGCACACACACACACACACACACACACACACACACACACACACACACACACGCACACACACACACACACGTTTAAATCAGTTTGATACCTCACAGCGTTCTCAGGTTGGTTGTGAAAGGAGAAGAAAACTAGTAAACAAGAGAAGAGCAGCTCAGAGGTGGAGAAGAGTTTGAAGCTCTTCTGAAATACCTGGTGTGGGTTTAGACGTGGAGCTGCGCTTCGCTGCACTTTTCGTAGCTCCTCCCACTGGGGCATCCTTCTTGCTCTCTTCTTTGGTGATAGATTTGCCGTTGACCTGGAGGAAGGGACGCATTAAAAAGGGAAAGTTATTGGAGATATCAGCCGTTAAGATGTCTGCCTTGTGATGCTTAAAGCGCCAAAAACTCCACTTGAAAAAAAACTCAACAGCAATGTCTCTTTCCAGGAATCATGACCCAGTTACTCCTGATGATCTGAAGACCTTGGTGTGAGCAGTGAGCTCTTTTTTCAAATGTAGTTTTTTTCCTCTCCAAAACGAGGCGACTCAAAACCAAAACCATCTAGAGTGATAAACAGCACTACGGGTAAAAGGAAACGTATATATTTTTGATTTGGGGATGAACTTTAACCTTTAACACACATTGAACAGATGACACAAAACACTGCATCAAAATCAGCCCACTATTGCGACGCGCTAATGCTGCTACAACCCCATGTAGTGCTCAGATTGTAGACTTGGAAGCACTAGTGTGTGTTACTGTAAACATTGCTGGATGCTGGAGAAACATCTGCCACATTTTCCATTTTCCCTGCTTCTCTTTCTCTTATTTTGCTAGTACCTCACCAAACTGACCAGGGACGACCCCGACCCGTGAAAGACTCATTTACATTATCGAAATATCTAAAGACAATGTTCAATCGGGTGTAAAATGCAAGAAACACTTCCCCAGTCCCCCTGCAGTCAGCACATATTTGAATCTATTGATACTACACAAGCTACAGGATTTAAAACTACAAAGCTTCTACATGACGGAACTACTACGCATGCTGTGAAACAGAAGAATACTACCCGCCCTCAGGATGCACTGATACTTTTGAATATTACGCCAATACTTGGTATCAGAGAAAAATCTCTGACGCTTACCTGTTAACAAGATCTCACATACAGTGTAATCAGTTTTACATGTACACTTTTTAAAATGGTATTAATGCATCCTTAGACGGGGCAGTAAACTGTGTTGATTTTATTATCAGGTCATTGATTAAAATGGTTCCGTTACCAGCTCAAATTCAGTGGCAGTGTTTCCGTTCACTAGTGGGACGTGGTGACCGTTACTGCGGCCGCTGTCACCATTCCCCTCAGCTGTGGTCTTAGCATGGAATGAATTGGAGACAGTGTCACGTTATAAAAAAGGCGAGATCGGGCTTTAAAAAGGGGAAAACAGTATGTTGGCGGTAACCATTAAGCATTGGTGGTGTCAGGTACCGCACGTCTGAAATAAGTCCAACAAAGTTCACACAGAGATGCTGGTCTTACAGGTCTCACTGGGTTCACGGTGCTGCTGATGCCTTACCTTGGCAGCGTTGCTTTGTTGGCTGGCAGCAGTGGAGGTATTCTGGGCTTCACTGTTTTCTGCTATTGGCTTATCAGAGCAGCTGCTGGAAGTGGAGCCAACCTCTTCACCTAAAAGCAGCCTCCTGGACATTTCCTCATCATACTCCTCCTTTGACTTTCTGAGGGAAAAAAAAATAAAAAATATTACATTTGAATTTGTCAGAATTTTTTTTCTCTATGCATAAATTAGCCCAAGCAGAAGTAATTGCATTTGCCCGAACTGGTCCTGATACAGAGCATTAAAGAGCAACCTCGGACTGTTTTAAGAGCATGTTTAGCAGCCCAGGTGTGAAGAGAGCGAGGCTAATCTACAGCTAAGCAGGTTCTATTGTACGTTTAACCTTTGGCAGATGGAACAAATGGACTAGAAGCTAGAATAAGACAGCAACGTCATGTGATAACCACAATATGCCCTCCCTTGCTCCCAGGCATCACCAGCTACACACAGATCCTTTAATTTGATTTATTTAACAACTTAATTTGAATTAGAGGAGACTTCCTGCAAAGCGTTTACCAGGTAGGTGTGCAGATAGAGAGAGATCTAAAAGAGCAAGAAAAGGATAGTCGATAAAAAAAATCTGCAATATCTTTTCAAGATTGAAAAATATACAGAATAGAATATAGAATTTTATGTAACAAAACTGAATGAATGTAAACCACAACATAGTGAGCATCAAGAGACACGTTCAAGTCAGTCCGCCAGATGTGAGACTGCTGCACAGCTGTGCTCTGACAGAGTTTACAGCGCCTGAGAAAAGCGTTTCTATAAACCATGTTGTTTATTTTGCCAAATCCATCACAGGAAACATTTAGCTGCATTAACAACGTTCATGGTATGTTGTCATTGAATGGCAATGCAGTTGCAAATCCTTCATGGTGCATTCAAGTGCTCATGGTGACGTCAGATGCAGAAAGGCGTTGTATTGGCAGTGTAGAATGCTAGAAAACGAAAAAGTTGATAAGCAGCCAAGGTATCCTGGTAAGACAAAGGGGATAAAAATACTATTTCTCTCAGTTGCTTGTTTAGTGTCAATCCCTCCAATCTACATTAGCTGGACTCTAAGGAGCTTAGCCGCGGTCCCGTTAGACTCAGTGTGTTCTACTTGGCCCGGCTGCCGCTGGCAAAATCCCATTAGAGAGCCGGGGCCCGAGCTCCAAGACACCTGGACACATAAGGGCAACGGACGCATGGAGAACATGTGGCAGTATCAGAGGAAAAAACTCAGATCTAATTACATGATGACTGAATTAATGAATTAGTAAAAAACAATTCAATTAATACAGATCTACTGACCTAAACTGTTTTACAGAATAGGTTCATTTTGATATTTCAGCCTAAAAACATGAATACAAAACTAAAACGTTCTATTGAGTGTGGTAGGTTGTTGCATGCGTAATGAAATAATTATATCTGTGAGCTTCATAAAAGGTTGAGGATTGAACCATCAAACTAGGCCTACATTTCACATTTCAAACATAATCTTACACAGCTGATTTTTGAGCTTTTTGTCAGAATTTCATTTATGCACCCTAAATTTCAAAGAGAAGAGAAGAGAAGAGAAGAGAAGAGAAGAGAAGAGAAGAGAGAGAGAGAGAGAGAGAGAGAGAGAGAGAGAGAGAGAGAGAGAGAGAACTTACTTGAGAACTTCCTGCAGGATTTTCATCTCTTGATCCTGCAGCTCTGTCATCACATCCACACCATCAGTCAGACACTCTGGAAGGGCTCCTACACACAGAGCAGGCGCATCACTTGCAGCTATATCAGAAGTGTTTTCCTGTTTGTTTGTGAGCGTGTGTGTGTGTGTGTGTGTGTGTGTGTGTGTGTGTGTGTGTGTGTGTTATAGTCCAGCCTACCGTTCCTTTCTTTAATGACTCTGAGGGCTTGAAGCTGCAGCTCCATGTTCTTCTGGACCATCAGGGAGCGAAATATCTGGAAGTCATCTGTAGCCAGAACTGTCTGGAACACAGACTGAGCGACAAAAACAAAAAAAAACACTAATAAGACCATGAAAAGTCACTGTGCCCACAAGGTAACGATCAGAGAGAAGCATCTGTGACTGATATACCGAACACACTCAATGCCTTTCATTACATCTGTAAGTAAAGATCAATTTATTCAAATACTCAAACTTGTCCAGAAGAACCTTCTTGAACAGCTACGCTGTGTTGTCTACATTACCGAGGTCTAAGACTATTTCACAGAATAAAAAATGAAGGTATTGATTGAGATCGTCAGGGTTCCTATGAGGATATTCTTGCTCTGTTAGTCCTCTGTGGTTCAGGACAGGATGTACAGTATGTCCGGTGTGTACACTCAACTCCCAAGTCCCGACACAAATTAAGCGATGTTTGCAAACAGAGCGCTACTTATGCCTTATCTGTCACATTAGCTTCCTACCTGTATTCAAAGGTCTGCCCCCCCCCCCCCCGCCCCATCTAGGCTAATGCTTTGAAAATCTTCCTGACCAACCTTTAATACAAGATCAGTGTTCTTAGTTCAAGAGGGTCATCAGGTTTTCAGTCCATGCTCAGCATCTCTCTGCAATATTTCCCTTCTCCCTTTGTCAGTCTCTCTTAGTGTTTTTCTGCCTGAAGCCCAGACCTACAGCACATCCTGCGTCTCTGAGTGACTTGATCACAGAAAAGATACAGTCCGCTACAGTAGGTAAGTCTGAAGAGGAAGGACACTGCAACACATTACAAAGTAACTGAGTTATGCTGCAAAACTGTCTCAGATAAAGATAACAGAATAAAGGAACTTATTATCATTAATCAGTGATTCTGAGCCTGGGCCTTATTCTTTATTTTTCTAGCTTTTTTCCCATCAGGACAAGTAATTAAGGTAAATTGTGTTTTGCTAATTTTACTATCCAGGGCATAAAGGGGAAGCAAGCAATCTCTCATAAAAAAAAAAAGCCCAAAAAAGCAAGAAAAATGCAACACTACACAAAATAAGGCCTCGGTACTACTGTTTGTGTGACTTCATGATCCTGTTTGAAGTCTCAAACTGAAACAGAAGACACAACTCTCCCGTTAATCTTTCTTTGAGGAGAATTTGACCTGCTTTGTAGCCATTAACTATTTATCTCAGTGGTAATTAATGAGATCCATGTCTGCTGAGGATTGCGCCGAAATCCGGATCTGCGTCCCTGCCAACCTGACACATCCACTTTACACCTGAAGATCAGTGCAAAGGAAAATCTAACGCTAGACTGTAACATCTTAAACTGTAACTAATACGATAGAGTTGACAGGCGCCATGGCAGTGAACATTTGAATATATGTTAAAGTCGACTGATCGATTGAGAGGAGGGCAGCCCTAGTCACATACCGCATACTAATTTTGCCGATTCATCAGGAAAACACATCTGCCTTAAAAGGAGGAGACTAGATATGTTTGGCACCATCTACAAAAGCAGTGTAATTTGGGGTTATGTAAGCAAATCCTATCCCAGATTCTCCAATCCAGGTTAACTTGCAGGCCGGCAGTGGTGTGCCAGCAGGGAGCTTAAGGTACCTGCAGTGTTTTGGACTTGGCAAACGGAGAGGTGCATGCGTCCAGAAACTGCTGCTCGTCGATGCCAACCTCCTGCATGTAATTCCCCAGCAGCTTCTCCACCTACAAAAAGCAAAGCAGCTTACATCAGTCCAGTTTGATGAGTCAATAACGTCAAACCCACTAATGAGTAATGTTTACGGGACAGTTGGACCAAATACTATACTCACCAACTTCTTGTACTGCTGGTGGATCTCTGTGTATGACAACTTGTTTTCATCCTCGTCATCAAAAACTAAGAAAAGGACAAAAATAATAACATATACATGTTAGTAATTCAACGTGTATACTGTGCCCCATAGGAGGCACGTGAAAACACTTCCTAAACTATCTTTATGTACTTATCTGTGTGTTCTGTAGCTTAAATCACACACATTACGGTAATCTACGTGACCCTTTTGGTAGTTGAGGTCTGTAAATTACCTTCACTGATTTATGACTTGCTACATTGTGTCGACTTGCTAGCGTTACCTGTGGCCTTTGTGGCTTCACACACCGACGACAATGTGTGATAAACTCGCAAAAAAGGACGCGTATTACGGTAAAAAAAAATTAAAAAAAAATAAAAAGCGAGCAAAAACAACGCAGTCACAAGTTAGCGTTAGCTTAGCCACATGCTAACGGTGCACAGCTTCCAGAAGAAGCTTTACTGTGAATACATATATAAATAAACTTTGTTTTTACCTGTGCATTTGTTCTCCATAAAGTCCATGACGGGAATGACCCATTCGGGACTCCCCAGGTAGCCAACGATGCTCTCTACGACCCACTCGCTGTCATCCTCAGCCATGTTGGCTGCTGCTGAGTAACAACAACAACACCAGCAGCAGCAGCACCGCGATGTCCGTCAGGTCGGCTACACCACGAATATACAACACCACCCAAACCGATGGACAAAGACATCTAGTTGGTTGTCCCTATTTGATCGTCTCAGTGGCGGTTTTCTTTCCTCCTCTCTTGACGGGACGGGACGGTCCCCAAGGAGAATAAAAAGCGCACTCATGAATTCGCAAGCCCAGGATGGTGACGCCTAATCGGTTGCTAAAGTAACCGTTACGTCATTCCGACGCTGCACGAGCTCATGCTCGAGCGGCCACGGTTAGTAATCAATAGCAGTGGTCAGTATTCAGAAAGTACTAATACCATACTGGACAAATACTAAATCTACTTAATACTTAGAATTATGGATATTGCATTGAAAATGTGAAAGTGTTAAAGTATGTCAGCATAATTAGGAAAATGCACTAAAATGTATTAAAAGTACTCATGCAGAAACATGGCCCTTGTGACTGTTATACTATTATATACTGTGTTCTATAATTAGATTAGTACTCATGAATTACTGTGTTAGCTAGCTGTAGTTGGTTGATGTTGAGCTAGATTTAACTATTTTGTATATTAAATATTTCTATTTTTATTTATTTAAAGATTATTTATTTGCTTTATTTATTAAGTGATTCATTGTTTGTTAAAAAAATAATCACAATTACCCAGAGCCCAAGAGAACTATAATTAAAAATGGTTGTTTTGTCCAACTAAATAGTTAAAAACCTCAATATGATAATAAATAAATTCAAATTGTTAAAATAAAAGCAGCAAATCATCCAAAAGCAGCTGGATTAAATTTTGGCTTGAAAAATGTGTAACTCTGCATCATATTTTATAAACTCTCCATATGTTTAATGCATTTTTCTAATTTGTAATGTAACTAGTAAATAAAGCTTTTGAATAATTGCACTGTAGTAAAAAGTACAATATTTACCTCTGAACTGGAGGAGAGGTATAAAATACTCAAGTTAAGTAGACATTGTAAAGAAAAATGTCCCCTTCCGGGATGAATATAGTGTATTAAAAAAGGTACTTCAACCTGACGGTGATTTGGGTTCTTGGGACATGAATCATGTGAATATTATTGGTCATTTTTCTGTCTATAATCAGTATGTTCCTGTAGCAGCCTGAGTACTCCTGCTTAGCCAGACACCTGTCCATTCAGGCTACATGGGGCCTGACAAACAGCCACAGTGCAATGACTAAGGATTTACTTCTGAGGTAAGCCACGCTGCTTTAATTAACAGCCTTTGTGTTAAGGAAACACAAGTCACTTATACTTAAACACAAACACACACACACACACACTAAACAACAAAGAGTACTTTTTTATTAAGAGTAAAAACATAGCGCTCATATAATTCAGTAGTGTGCATTAACAAAGGTATTCAATACATTCCTTCTGTATTTTTTAAAGGTATATACGCTTTCATTAATATCTCTAGAAAGGCTCATAGCTACTGTGCACACTTCATAAAGGCAGGGCATGCAAGCAGCAGTCATGCCGAAACAATTCAATAGAATAAAGGTAGGCGACATTGAAAAGTTTTACAGTGAGCATTTAAATTGAATAGTGCTTCAGTCTGTTAAACTTTGAGCTACATCAAACCTGTCTCTTCTGACTTCAAGACCGCACAGAATCTTTCACTGTGAAAATCGTTCAATTCTCTTAAATCTCACTGGATGGACGGACAGACGGTAATTCAGAAACATTCCTCCTGTTTTTGCTTGGATTTAATAATTTGCATGAAGCAGATTGTAAACCGTTGCTGATTAAACGTGTAGTCCTGGTCCCCTGCTAACTGGAAAACAGTAAACAAGTAATACACACAAAGACTCGGGTGCAGCCCCCCGTGTAACAATCATAGAGAATAACAGCAGCGTAAAGTACTGAGTCTGACTCCAGTACAGCAATTCAGTGTGTCGACGTAGGGCTTCGCAAGAAAATATGTGGACGTCAATATTGAGCGTTCTACTCACTCTGAATGGAGAAGCTGTTCCAGAAATGAAAAACAGATTGTTGTGTTTACTGCATATAAGAGTCATGTAAGAGTCATGAGGTTTTTGGAGAGAAAGCAGCATGGGAAAGTAGTTTTTTTGTTTTATGCATATTGAACTTAATCACAGAGCTGCTTATGACATTATTATTGATTTATACTTTAATTCTTTATATATTAACTATTCTGAGTACAATATGTGTTATCCTAGAAAGAACGATCTTCTGATCACCTCATACCAAGAAATAGCAGCTATCAACATAATTTCAGTTCAGACGTAAGCAGGAAAATCACTTGCATTCCCATGTCGCTGCCTTTTATACATTTTATAAGAATTGGCATACAAACAGCAGTTCCGAACAATATATTTAAAAAATGCCTTTGTATAAGTTTGTATTCAACATGTTCTTTCTCAAGACCTCCTCTAGATGGCAGCCTCTATCCGTCATGACCAGATTACAATTGTCAAGTGGTGTGTTTTGTTTCATTTTCCACTGGTGTCAGTGGGTCAGCTACATGCGTCCTGTCTGTACATATAGGGAACATGTTATGATGCACGTGTGTGTGTGTGTGTGTGTGTGTGTGACCGAAACTGAGTCTGTGTGGTAGCTTTAACCTGTAGCACAAAAAGAGCAGGCACAAATACTGTATGCAGAATACTGGTGATATCCACCAAAAATGATGTGAAATAAACGATTATTTCTGGTTACAGCTAAACGTTCTATGCATTCGGTCTCCAGTTTCCCTGCAGAATTAAAACATGCAATTGTTCTTCCTGCTAAGTGAATTCAGACGAAACCCTCATAACACCTGTGCTCCTCCTACATTAAAGCACTGACCATAACACCCTGCATATTGTCCATGGAGACATGGCTTTGGAAGTTAAAAAAAAAATGTTCCTACATTACAAACTCACAAGCATTGTTGCAAAAAGACGTTGCGCTCACAGAAAAGAGGGTGTAAAGGTCTTAAACTGACATGCAATCGTTCAAAAATGCAAATGAAAGTCGCTACAAGCTTTGAGTCAAAGGTAAATTAGTTGTTCTATACTAACAATCATGTATTTGTATCTCCACCTCCACACGGTAAAGATAATATATGTTCAGTAACAGGCAAGACATTACAGGCAACAGCGTCCTTGAGGTTAAACTGCAGCAACTTCGGCTGTCAAGCGCTGTTAAAAATTCATTGTATTGATTTGGCTGACAGCAGAGACTCTCTGGTCCCTTCTAGTATTTGTTCAATAAGTCACAAGAGTGCATTTGAAGGAATACTGTAGATATCCATTTAATTCGTCTCATTTTCCTCGGGTTTGTATATTAGAACTGGAATGATTATCTTTATGGGCCGTACCAGATCAATAGCCCCTCTTCCTCCAGGGAAACATACTTTACTGATTGAAAAACTCCACGCCATCGTACATTTGGTGTCATGTAATAAACACGGCAGAATAGGTGCGTCATCTAATTCAATTATGACCTCCATAAAACAAAACATCTTGATATACACATGGCGCTGTGGGGAGATAAATGACGCATCATGTCCTGGATTATGTAACCGCTGTCTGTGTCGTCTTCAGTGCTTCTGGTATTGAGATTCAGACGTGGTGGACATGATTTAATCAATCCTTTTAGAGCCACAGCTCTTCAACTGTGGGTCACCACTCAAAATGAGTTATGGTGTTGTATCCATTACAGGACCAATGGTAATGCTTGTCAATTTTCAGCATGTCAACAAAAAACCCCTAATATGTACGCATAAGGTTGTCTTGTTCTTTAATGTCATTTGACGTTGGAATAAATGAACAGTTTTTATAACTGATAGTTTTAGGTTGATTTGGTCTACATGAGGCCAAAGTAGCCACAATCAGAGTACAGCAAGTGTAGTAATTCTTCCAATACTTTGGAGTGCATCTTTAATGCTAAATGTAGCTCGTGTAGCTACACATCCATCCATCTCTGCATAGACATCCAGGCATCTTTCCCCCTTTTAAAGGGTGATAAAAGATGACTGCCACGCAACAGCTAAAGTGACATATCATAATTAGGCAATCAATCCTTTTCTTAAGAGATCTTATGAAATAAGTAGTAAGGTTCTAAGTTATTATTACAGTGTATCAATCAGTGTTTCTTTAATTATTTAAAAAAAAATCCATCAAAAGTGCGAAACTGCAGGTGAGCGTTTCCTCCCTGAGTTCCTCCGTGAACACGATCGAGTCCTTCAAACCAGATATTACTCAACGCTTCAAAGTTCTTGTTTTCTTCAAAATGGCAACAATAGAATGCTACAAAGACCCAGTGTGTTAAGTCCATTGTTACTGGAAGTTCTCATCGTCGTGCTTCGTGGTCACAGGGACCCGTTGAAGATCTCTCTGCTGCCGCTGCTTTCAGCCGGCTGACTGGGTGGATCCATTGGATCGTCACGGTAATTACCTTTGACTTGAACCTGTCTGCTGTCAGGGTGACTCATTTTGACTTGTCCCCTCTCCTGGTAACTGTCTATACTTGGCCCCAGTCCACTGGCCTTTCCTTGGCGACCAATTTTGCTTGTTCTGTCATCATGGTGCTTAGTTTTAACTGGCGTCTGTCCATCATCTTTGTGGTTGTGTCTCATTGGTGCTGGTCCGTTATTGTGCTGGCCCGCCCTGATAGGCACCGGTCCACTGTTGATCTGGTGATTGTTGCAGACGGGGATGTTATTGACCTGCAGTAATTGGGTGTAACGGGAAAACCAGTCCCTCTCGAATGTAGCCCTCAGCTGCTCCACCACCGTAGAGTTCCTCTCCTCCATGCCCTCTGGCTGACTGATCACCAGGCCTGCTCCTGCATTAAACGTGAACTCATTCCCCACCCAGTCCAGGTTACCTGTCGGGTCACAGAGAAAGAAACAGAGAAGTGACCACACCACTTAAGAAACCAAGCTATGCCAAGGTGAGGAAACTACATTTTTTTTAAACATTGCCATGTCGTATCAGAGGATGAATATACGGAATCAAAGACTATTCTGTTTTGTAAAGCGCCGGGTTTTCAACTTCTAGAAAATATACATTTTTATAGAAATCGCTGACCATTTTGAGAAATACTTTGCTTTCTTTCTGGGAGTTAGACGTTGAGAAGATGATGAGAAAATCGATTCCACTTTGTCGTCTGTGTGTTAAAGCAAAGAGCTGGAGCCAGCAGGTGATTAGCTTAGCTTAGCATAAAGACTGGAGGCAAGGGGGAAACAGCTAGCCTGGCTCTTTCCAGACTTCAAAAACAAGGATATCAGTAACAGTAAAGCTCACTATGACAAATGACAGTGTAAATCTGCACGTACACTAATGTAAAAGCAACAATTTGTAGTTGAGATCTGCATGAGGTGAGCAGAGACATGTAGGACACAGTCATGAAGTCTAGTCGATGAGCTCACCTAAATAAATGGCTCGATCCGTCACCATGAACCTGTTGTGGTTTATTCCCTGGAGACTGCCGTCCCTCTGCACTCTGGGGTTGAAGAACTTCTACACACACACACACACACACACACACACACACACAATCACAATCACAATCAGTGGTGCATCGAGCATCGATAAAGCGTATCTGTGCATTTAGAAATAGTACGCGGTGGCTTTGTACTTACAGCTTCCAGTGAGCAGTTGGCCTGCTCCATGCACAGACTCCTCAGGGACCAGAGGAAGTTGAAAGTAAGCGGATGAGTCTTTTCCCAGCAACTTATCAGCAGACGGACCCGGACCTTCCTCAGGATCAGAGCCTCCCGGATAAGACCGTCGATACGGGACCAGTACCTTGGCATGGATACAAACACAGAGTTCAATCACTTGAACCAACACATCCAAGCTTTTTTGATAAAAAATGCCTATCCAAATAAATTCGAAGGAAAACGACTCCAAAAGCGGCACAGTGGGTCTAACCTGTGAGCGCTGCGGCTGAAGAGGGGCAGGTAATCGATGATGGAGATATATATGAAATGGCGGGCCTCCTGGATGACCCTGGAAATGGCTTCAAGGTCATTACTACGATGTTTGGGGATGAAATCATCCGGGGAGGTCTGTCAGAGGAAAAGACAGTCAGCGCTGGTGTTGAGAGGAGAACACAGTCAGCGGCTGTGTTCTCCTCTCTGAAGAAACCCGAGTACAAAACAGTCAGAGCATTGCGTAGCCAGATGTTTATTACCACAAAAGTTACCACATTTTCTGCACTGTTATCACCACAGCAACCAACCCATCATCTTAATGGTTCACCAAAATGACCATTAAGATTTGATGCCTTTGTTTTATGTGTATCACCATCACTCTTCAACAGTAAGAACTGTCGACCACAAAGGTTAACCTGGTGTTGCAGAGAGTCATGAATAATGACAGATGTCTTGTGTTTTAAATGATTAATTGACTGTAAAGCATCACTTTAAAGAAATGTTTTGGCTTTTGGAATCTTTCTCTTTTATACAAGTCTTCCCCTTTACATGTGCCATCATATATATTCATTTGAATTTATTTATTTAACCTTTATTCAATCAGGGTGATCCCATAGAGATGATCTTTTATAAGGGGTCCTGGCCTAGATGGCAGAGTTTTCATTCACCACGTAAAAACACAGATAACCGACTTAAAAACCAAAGCAGTAAATTGTTAAAAGCAAAATAAAACGATAAAAACATTTTTTAAATAAAAATACTTTAAAACCAGCAAATTACACAAAAGATAAATTCAGTTTTAGGACAAGTAAATTCAGTGCTCAAATGATCCTTAATCAGAGATTTTTTTAAATCTTTTTTTATAATTTTTTTTAATAAAAAATGTAGTTTAAAATGTCTGCAGCTCACACCAGGACAAAGGCTGCAAAGAAGTAAGCCTCGTTATGGGTTGGCATATCAACCTTATCCTTGACATATCAATCAGGGAAAAACACAGGTTTTCCCTGAGCTAATCAACAAAACAAACTATAGCTGTCACTTACAGAGACGTAGGCCTGAGCCTTTGTGCTGTTGAGAGTGAGCTCCAGTGGCACGTCCCTGTTGAAGAGGGCAAAGACACGCTTGGACCAGAAGGAGGGGATGAAGTCTCTGTACTGGAGCCCCCAGTAGAGGCTGAACACTTTGTGGAGGTCCAGAGCCAGACAGCTGCAGTCGTACACCAACACACCCAGCTCCTTCCTCTGGAGAACAAACACAGCCTCTGTTAGATCCCCATGAGCACGCAGACACACACACACACACACACACACACACACACACACACACACACACACACACAAACACACTGCACCTTCACCTTGTCGGGCCATATTGTCACTAAGTCTCCTCCCATCACAGGACTTCACTCATCGTCACAGCCAGCAGCAGGGTTTGAGAGGACACTACAGCGTTTCTTTTCTCCGTTCTCAATTTCCAGTCTTTGCTCGCTGCTGCCTTTTCATTTCAAAAAGGCCCTTTTCAATTTCAGCTTCTAAATTGCCTTCTCTTCCACCCCTGACATTCTTTCTCTCCCTTCAGAGTTTACTTGAGCAAAGTAAATAAAGCTTAGATCCCACATACTAAGGGCTTACTTGGCACAAGCTAGTCTATCTGCCTCAAAACGCACCATTGTCCTTTGTCTCTGCAGGTGTCTAAAGATAGATAAAGATAGATAAACAATTGGGAAGACGAAAGAATGGCCACTTTCTATTTTTGCATGCCGCCCCAACTTGCATGCCCCCACTAAACTCCCACACCCATCCACTCCCCCATCTCTAGGACTTTTTTGGGAAGAAGACACTGACTTATGCACAAATATAACCTTTCGTAATGTGTACAAATTCAAGTTTGCATGAGTAGTATGTGTCAGTAAATAAATCATATATTAAGCAATGTGTTTGTAGATATATTAAAGGGTATATCGACAAAAAAGCTAAATACACAATCTAAAAAATGCAACATTTATGAACCTGTAAACATCTATTTTAAACGATTATTCAAAGTAAAGGATTTATGTATTACATGTGCTAATCTGGATATATTTGCCAAATCAGTTAATAGGCACTCACGACCGTATTATGAAGTATTTCAGATGATGCCGTTTTCAAGAGGGACACCTATATGCAAACTTCAAATACAACGCTGTACTTTTGAGTCTGAGCCAATAAGACATGATCAAAGCGCTTTACGTCAGGGGATGCAGAACTTGTTATGTAATTAAATCTCATGTAAATCTATTAGATACAAGATTACAACAAAGGGTGTAAGTGTGTGTTACAATGCAGCTTCAGAATTTACAGGACTGAGACTGCGACGTAGCATTTTTGTCAAAAGTCCCTGAGTATGCATATGTTTCAGTATGAGTGTGTGTGTGTGTGTGTGTGTGTGTGCTGGTGGGTCTTGGCTACTGTGGCAAGGGATCTCCAGTCCATGCTGGCGCTGCCGATGTAGAAATGTTGTCGGTCAACCACCCAGAAGGAGGATTGGAGGTGGCCGTTGATCAGCGCTGTCGTGTTCACATAGTGGACATCAGCGTCTGGAATTAGAGAGAGAGAGAGAGAGGAAGAGAAACAGAGGTAGTTAGGAACTTAGGAAGTAGGAAGTTAAAGACTAAAACAAAGGAAGCTACGTGTGAGACAAGGACAGGGATAAAGGCGGATCTGGCCACAAACAACGTTCAATAAGAAAATGACAGACAAAGGCAGATGAAGGGAAAGATGGAATGAGATGAGAGATTTACAGCTGGGGAGGAAGAATAGGGAGAGGAAACAGTGATGTTTGAACACAGACACACAGAATGTGTGATACAGAGAGAGGGGAGCTGACTGTGTTTGGCGAGCATCCCGAGCTCAGTCGAGTCGATCATCCCGCTGGAGATCTTCAGCTGGATTCCTTTAGCTTTCAGCCCTTGCAGCCTGGACAGCAGAGCCCTGCCCTGAGGGACACACACCACAGAACATCTGCTGCATGAAATTCATGCTGTGTGTTCAAGCAAGATTCTTTTGTGTTGTTTACTGTAGATTTTCTTTGTTATCGTGGCTCCGTCAGCAGTCATTCATGGGCTATTTCTGCGCTACATTTCCCAGCAACTGTGACGTCTAGTTTCTTTTTTTTTGTTTTTATAAATATTCGTTTTGATGTATTCATATTTGTGGGTGATACTCATTTCTTTGTTTGTTTAGCTTCCTGCGCTCATTCTAAATACATTGCATGCTTCCAGATTATTCACAGCGTAACCTATTTAATTAAATCCAAAGACTTTCTAGTTTCAGAATACACTGAGAGTAGAACATATTAGAGACTTTTTTAATGAGGTACACTGAAGAGGTCAGAAGAGGTAAAACAAATCATCTCCAAATACAATCCATTGACTTATTCTAAATGCATTCCAGTCCATCACAAATGAGATGTAGGTGAATGGGGAAAAGACAGATAGAGAAAGTTGAATGTGAATTTGGTGAAATGGGCTTCATTTCAATATCCAGAAGATGTGTCTCATATTTTGTTTCATCAGTACGGATCGTTTTACACCAAACCTGCTAGAGGAGTCACTCTATTGGGAAGTCTGTTGTTTCATAAAATATTAAAATGTTATAGAATGACTGTTAACGGTTTAAAAGTACAGGCATCTGATTAAAGGGGCGCTTCATCAAACTTACATGTTCAGTTTATTTGCTATTCAGGTCGTGAAAGCAGTTTTATGATGTCCTCTGTGACTCTGGAGGAAGCTTTCTAAACTCTAAAAAAGATAACCCTGATTATGTCATCAGGGTTACTTCAGCTTGAGCCTGTTGAGTTCAGATTTCTAGAAAAAAAGCTTGTTACAAACCAGCGACGTGGAGAAAACATGAGCGTTTACCAAGCGAGGAATGTCTAATGAAATACGCTATCAAGTTGCATGATGGGAAATGTAGGCTCCAGTGTTTCTGGGACTTTAACCATATGTCTGTCTAGTTTCCACAGTTCAGGAAACTCTTGAATATCTTGAATTCCTTCCATTTTTTTATGATTTGAGGTGTTATAGCTGATGTTGCCTTTTTTAAACCGTTGTATGTGACAGCTAAAAGTTAACGGCAGCTAAACTTTTGGATTTGAGTTATCACACTGTAAAATAAGTCTGCAGAGCCGACAGCGATTCTTCTCAATGTGGTGCGAGTATTATAATCTTTATGTCAATTCACTCAACTGCTGTTCACAATAACGGGACACAAACAGATATAAAGAGAAGTACAGTGCACATGTCTGCTGCTGATATCTCCACCTCCACGTCTTGTGACTTCACCGTTACAGTCGCCTGTATTCAATTTTCTGGTCCAGCCTCCCTTTCAGATGAGTTGTCCTTTTTTGGCAGCTATTTTGCAGAGAGCTGGAGGCTGAAGAGCCGTTAGCTCCTCTCAGCCCCGAGGCCTTGGAAAGGAGTTATTACTTTCCAATCAACAGCCCCAGACTTTCATTAGTCCTGACTGTCAATAACACACATCCAGTTCAAACCCAAAACGAACATCTCATTTTGAGCAGCCTGAAAATCACGGACTAGTATTTGTAAGTAATATTACAGGGACAGTTATTGATTTTATGCTCCGATGATTATTTGTGTCTGTTTACTTACAGTATTCCATGCTGCCATTTGGTCTACTTTATTAGTCTAATTTGGCTAAGACAGGAAAGATATGTTATATATGATATACTGTATATATCATCTGCTTAATGACCTGGAGATGTGGATCAAAACAAATAGCCACCATGTTGGACAGCTAATGCGAATAATGCAAGTCACATCAACTCTTCTTGTATGTATTATCATCAGTGGTGGAAAGTAACTCAATACATTCACTCAACTATAATATTTCAGGTACCTTTACTTCACTTGCATATTTCCATAATTTACAAATCACTATATTTAAGAGGAAGATATTGTACTTTTGACTCCACTTCAATTATTTGACACCTGTAGTTGCTGTTGATTTTAAGATTAAACTCTTGTGAGCCTTGTAATGTAGCTGTAGTTGTCAAGCTATGGGTGGAGAGACTCAGATGGGGAGCAGTATATTCAAATGAACCTGCATGTCACACGGTAAGGGCAGCTAAATCTGAATTACTTGTTGAATCATGTATTTTCTGATCTAAGCAGCCCACAAAAAATACTCACTGGGTTGTAATATTTCATACAGTTTTGGTTGGTAGGCACTCCAGATACCCAAATGTATGTCCACAAGCACTGGAAAAGTGAGTTTTTTGTGATATATCCCCTTTAGGTTAAGGATCGTCGTACTTCTTATACCACTGATTATTATGTAACGGAGGCAAAGACATGAAGAAGAGACTATCTACATCTACATAAACACCACTTCTTCTGAGTCAAGTCTATAGGCTTGCTCTGGTTTTACCTGTCTGGCAGCAGGCTGGAAGCTGGATTCATAATCGGAGGAGTTGAGGAGCCACAGCGGGGAAACTATCTCCACGACCCGGATAGCTCGGTCCAGTAAGCTGTACAACCCCACTAAGAGCGGGAGATTTGATGTACCATTGTCTACGAAGGAGATGTCTTCTGGGATGTTCTCCACAAGCACCACTCTGAGGAAAATAACAAAGAGATAACGAGTAAATTAGAAAATTATTTTTTTTTAAAAAAAGGACCTGCATCAAAAAAGAAAATTGCAAAAGTGCATCATTAGGCTGAGCCTCAGAGACCTGTTAATGGAAAAAAATGCTGAGGAAATGAATATGAGGTTTGTGTTCTTTCACAAAGCAATTATCTGTCTGCATTTGCAGCAGAATTATTATGAGCTTGGGTGCCACTAATATGAGGTTATAGTCCGTCTGTCATACTACTGACAAATTAGCCAACAGCACCCTTCCTCTGGATCGTTAGCTTAATGAGAGTTATTACGATTCCTTGACCACACATGCCCTTTGATTCCACCAAAGCATCATTACATATTGTACAGATTGCCTCTGGCAGGGGCTGAGCATAATGGAAGGTTGATGGGCAGAGTTGTCAGCAATGCAGATTCAATTACACCTAGTCAGGGAGAAGTGACTCATTTTTGCCGTATTCTTGTTGGTTTCTCATATGCACTACTCTCTAAGCAATCACACAGTGCATTACTGTAATCGTCAGCACTCTGATGCAGTATATGATATACTACAGTAGGCATAATTAATTCATATACGGAGGCAATATCAATCTGTATGAAGGAATCAGTGGACTGCATGGTGTACAGAATAAACATACATCCTTGAGATTGTCTCCTTAAGCTTCAGTGCAGTCAGGTATTTTTCTTTATCATGAAACTGTCCCACCAAATTGAAAAGGGTATTGATGTGAAGCAGTTGTTTTGCAGTATAATGTTTTGTATATATCCCTGTGAATATCCCTGCACTTTCTGCCAAGGTGTAATGTCAATTTGTTTGGCCAACCATGACTCTGAGCCCCACTAATGTATCTCCAGTTCCCATTTTGCTCCTCCAGAATGCCTGGAAGCGACAGAGGCATTAGCGCTGGAGTCAACAGACTGAATTAGCCGTGGCAGCCCTAGATCTGCAGCCACACAGAACCAGCCTATTATCGAGCTCCAATGCTCCCCACATGCTCTCTGCATCTGGTTTAGACATCGATTTCTGCCGGCAAGATTTTATAAGATAAATACAAATGGGGAGAGGGTGTTCAGTGAGGGCAAACTCTGACATAAATTCTGCACCTCAATGGTTGATTAAGTTTCTGGATAAAATGCTTTTCAAGAAACTCAAAACTACTTCTGCCAAAGACTTAACTCAATTCCTCGTGAGGTGATGCGTTTTAAAAGAAATTTAGTTTATTATAGAGTTTAGTATAGTGATAAATCTGTCTTAATAAACATGACTTTATTATTTTAATCCACCGTCATCATACTTTCAAAACCATTAATGTTATCAGTGCAGACATAGACAGGATGCCATTGTGACTGAATGTGTTATTCATTTTGCTGGTTGGTCACATGAATAAGTCATGTGCTGCACACCTAATATAACCGCTGAGAAGTGGTAAAATAACTCTTGATATGATGCATCAAAATAAAGTTACTGTTATTTTGTTCACAATGTTAAAAACAACACAATGTAAATTAGATTGAGAGGTGAGCTGTAATCTGGTTAAAAATCCAGCTAATAATCTTAGTTGTCCACTTAGAGCAGCGGAACAGGCTTTAAACACAACATTAACGTATAATCACCTTACAAAGTTATACACTAAACATATTATAACATTATAACAGTTGCCTTCACCAGAACACACTGCAGCTTTTATGATTCATTTGGAGTCGTGTTTCTGGTTAATATTCACTCTCCCTTTTTGCTCTGTTTTGGTCTCCACCTCCTCCAGAGGGACTCTTTTTAGCTGATAATTGCTCCTCTATGTTCACCAGCTATTTGCTGATTTTGTTGGTATGCGGTTTGGTGCTGGACCGCTAGTGTGCAGTGGGTTCATCAGAGACTTTTCTCTGAAAATGGAAACAAAGTTGATATAGAAGTGAGAGTGAATTAAATCAATGAAGTTGCATTTGATCCATTGTTAGTATTACACCAGTGCAGATTTAAAATGACCTTTTGTAGTGAAGGACGTTTTTGTTGTGATTGATTATTATTGGTTGGAAAATGATTGAATTGCGTATGATGTTTAAAACTGTAAGTTCAAGTGCGAAAAAAATCTCAGGTGTGAAAAGTGAATCCAGCTCCTCCTCTCCTCTGGTTGCAAAAAAGAAGTCTGAGAGTATAGAAGTTTATGAGAAAATGATCTATACTTCTCACTTTATTTATTATCTCAGCAAACATTGTGAGTTTATGATCTCAAACGCAAAAGACGACAAAAGTCGTCTTCAATTGTTTTCAGGTCATGAAAGTTATTTATCCCAGAAACAAATCTTATTCAGCTTTTGGGTTGTATTTAGCTCCATCCTCTTGTGCCACCTCTGGTTGCAAAAAAACAAGATGGCGACGGCTAAAGTCCGCAGATGGCGATGGCCAAAAATGACAAACTCAAGGCTTCAAACCGGCAGACCACAAACGATTGCTGTCGTGTTTCTTTTTGTCATATTTCTGACAGTAGAACAAAGTGGAGTCTGTGCCGGTGGACTCCCTGGCGAGGACTCTACCAAACGGATCTTAGCACTCGGACCAGTCAGCGCACAGGGTCAGCTGAACTGTGACAGCTCAGTGTCTATCGAGTGCTTCACTCAAGGGCACACTGGTGGGAGCATTTGCTGGAGGTGATAATGTACTTGCATCCCATTGAGGGGCCAGTTGCCAGCTCACAGCTTGAAAATATATTCCTGGCCAAAGTAAAGCTACGTCAGGTTTTGGAAAGTGGCCAAAGGTCACACTGTAGGAGTCACAGCCTCTGTGCTCACAACATGCTGATCTCTCCTCACCGAAATGACAGTCAACATGTTTCGTGAAGCAGAGTTCTGCAGAAACTCGAGTAAAGTTGGCTCGTGTGTTGCTGAGGTCGGATATGCTTCCACTTGTCAGCCACGGAGCTAAAGACAGAGTGAGTAAAATGAAAAGAGGAGTGTAACAAGGCACAAACAAACCAACGCAGCGGGCTGTGATGAAATGATAGAGAAGATTAACATCCTCATCACACGGCGGAGAGTCCACTTTGTTCTCAAGACAGCAGAAACTAGGGCAGCTACAGTAAACACCTAACAATGAGGAAAAACAAGGGTGGATGGAAAACAGATGGATGAGATGGAGAGGTAATCTTATTTTGAAAGAAATCCTCTCAGTCCGCTGTAATGACCTGGAGGTTTGATGAATGGTGCTTCTGAGTCCTTTAAACAGGCAGACAGGCTTTGGTATTAAAAGTGGAGAAAGCGAGAGTCGTCTCTGCCTGCAAAGGCTTCATCGATTTATGCGGTCTGTGATGCCCACTGCTGGTCCCCCTTCCTTAGAAACCCATCAAGGGTGCGATTAATCCACGGCAGCCGATACCTAAGTGGTGGAAACTTTGCGGTGTGTGTGTGTGTGTGTGTGTGTGTGTGTACATGAGACAGTCTGAATGTAAAATCCCTCACTCTCTGACTGATAAAGGATTCGCATCTTCACAGTGTGGTGGGATAACGCAGTTGGATTAAAATGATAAACTCTCCATACTGATGTTTTATTCCAAAAAGCAGAACAGAATAAACATTTTTTTACACTATTACAGAGCTCCCAGGTTAAATGTTAAACAAACTCATCATAAACACTTCACTGCTAGGAAACTGTATGTAAAAATGCGAATTACACATGTAAATGCTTGTGATGGTGTGTTCCCGCTGTACCGAGCGACAGCATGAGCTGTGCCAGGCCCTGACATCTGATATAAATCATCCACCATCTCGTGAGCTGCCCTGAGCTCTGGGTTTACAGCAGCACAGGACATTAATATGGGTATCACAGGCGCTGCTGCTGCTCTGCTCCCTGCATGCTGTTCATTTTAAAGGTGGCTAAATGTCACGTCCAATGTTTCATCGACAACCCTGCTGTCGTAGTATGCACACTTTATATGTAAATTTGAATCCATTTCTTGAAACATGAGCCACTTAATGAAATGTTTCTTTAGCCATGATCCTCCCATGATGTGTTTTATGGAAATTAATGTAGACTGGAAGTGCTTAATTTATTACATTGTCTGTCACGACGGCTTTTATTGGGTGTTCCCCGACATTTTTGACAAATGGCCAATACTTTGCACCCACTAATCAGAGCTCACTATAGACCATACTGTATGCGTCGCTGTACCAGATACTGGTCGCTGAGATTCAAAAGGGTGCTCTTCACGGAGCAGGCCGCCATGTTTCTACAGTAGCCCAGAAAGGACAAAACCAAACACTGGCTCTAGATAGGGACCCCGTTTTTGTGTTCTTGCGGTGGCCACCGTAGCTCTACAGGGAGAAGTTTGTAGGAGACCCTACAGGCTTCAGAGAGTCACTTTGTTAGTTCAGTAGATGCATATTTGTGCCTTGCTCAAATGCTTTTCTAATCCGGCTGGTGCTGTTCTTGTGTTGTGTTGGCTTCAGATCTGCTGAACTGATGTTAGCTAACTAATACATGACTGCTTTTGATTGAAGAGCAAAAGAGGTCAAATGAAATATTGTCAACATTTCTGACTTGAAATGCTGTTGAACAATTATGTTAACTGTGAACATTGTACATTACAAGGCATAAAAATAACAAAGTATTCATAAAATTGCCCACATTATGGCAATGATGTCAGACTAAATTATTTTTCCGAGCCTTTATTGCAGACAGTGGAGGGACGTTGCTGTCCAATATGATATTTATTACTAACTGTAATTGCCTGAATGTGACTCCACTATAAGACATTTGTTAGTTTTAAAGGTTATTTTTCTAAAGGGTTATCCCAATTAACTCATTTAAAAAGGTGGTGCCCATTCTGTTAAGAAACATATTCTAACAGACACATTTCCTGTGATTGTATAACAGTCAAATTACAAATCTACTGTCGATGTTGTATCCTGAAGCAGCCGACTGTCTGCAGGGTGCTAAAAGTTGAACAAAATTGTGGGACGCAGTAAGTCTGGCTCTCCGTTGTTTCTGCCCTTCCACAAGGCAACTGTAAATCAATACTAACCTGCTTATCGGCCGTCTGACGCCAGGCAATTACTCATGTACATCAGGGATCCGTCAGATGAGAGGGTTTGAACTGCTACCACTTTGCTCCAACAACCAAGCAGCACACACTGATGTTAAGAGGAATAATGTTTTACTGCAATCACAGCTGAAATTGTTCCTCCTCAGAGGGAATAATATAAATCAAATGAATTATGTGTTTGATTGTACTGCCAGACAAAGACATGAAGTGATCTTCATCATCTGTCTGCATCAGTAAGACATTTTCTAACGCGGATGCACAGCAGCAGCAACTCGTCCCACGTCTCCTGTCCCTGAGATGCAAGCATTAGCATTGTTCAATATGAATATGAAATAGATCAAAGGGATATTTACATAACAAAACAGCTGTGTGTGACATACAACATCACTAACAAAAAAATCTGCTGAGTCATTATTTGGGCTGCTAAAAGGATCAAAAATATATTTTTGAATAGATGCAAAACAAGGAGGATCAGTCTGCTGTATTTAGATTGTTAAGAAGAAATAGGGATGATTTTTAAGTTAATCACGGAATCATGTTCATGACTGAAAAGGGCTTTACAAGCATTACTTTGATAAATTACAAGCACCTTAAAGAATTTAAGTGAGCGTGAGAAAGCCTCAGTGCACCCCATTATGTGTCAGTCTCAGTAATCTATCACTCCTCCTATTTTGTACAGGAACTTGCTTTGAGGAAAATATTTTACCAAATCACCAATTATGTTTCACTTGCACGCATGTTATCGGTCTTTCCAATGATGAATGTCGCAGTGAAAGTTCAATATTCAGCTTATGGGATAGAAGTAACAGTAAACCCCTGGAAAAATGACAGCACACATTTCTAAAATGTGTTTGTGTCTTGTGCTGCAAACAGCAGCTGATGAATCATTCCAACCCCAAATCTACCCTGATATCTTCTTCTTCTTCTTCTTCTTCTTCTTCTTCTTCTTCTTCTTCTTCTTCTTCTTCTTCTTCTTCTTCTTCTTCCTTCACCCATCAGCCCTCCCTCAGCCTCGTATTTATCTCTCATTTCTTCCCCCTCAGGCTTTAGGGGTCCTTCACAGCAGGAGAGGAGTCCAATTCAGCTTCACACGTTTGGATTACACTTTCAGCCTTAAGTGGAAGAGAGGGATGCCTGATAGAGTTCTCTGAAAGGTTGTTAAATGGCTGATTTGGGGAAGAGGAGGGAGAGACTAGATGGACACGGACAGAACAAAGTAGGCAGAGAGAGGGGGAAGTAATTGGAGGTTGAATGGCAAATTGGGAGTCTAATGGATGGGGAACCAGTAAAGGAAGTAGAGAGCAGGGAATGCTGTATCAGAGAAAATGACTGCTGATCAGCCAGTTTCACTCTGGACCACCAAGACATACTGCAGTGGTTTTCAGGCTTTTTTTTTTTCCTTGGGATCCATATTCTTAAAACTTAAATAGGAGGGAAATTGCCTAAAGTCTGGTACAAAGTAACTTTCAGAAGAGCCTGGTAATCATTTCAGCACAGCGAGGGAGGCTACAGTATAGGGTTAGGTTGAGGCAACACAGATTAGTTTTGTGTTGGTGCTACTCGGCATGTACTATATTTTACTTTGAGACGACAGTATACGCTCTCTAAATGATTGCAAGCAATTTCTGTTGGGTTTGCAGAGGCTACACAGCAGTTTACATCTTGTTACAGTGGGTTAGACCTGCCAGATTGCAACAGGGCACCGACTGAGATTGATTTATGGTTTGAAACTGGAGCTAAAAAACAATCAGAGTATATAGCATTGAAAGCTGTTGGAATGAGTTAACAGCTTGAAGTTCAAGGCCAAGGCAGGCCAAATCATTTAAAGAAAATGTGGGTTTAATTCACAGAAGCTACTGGCGCCAACCATGGTTTCAAAAGGTTTATATATTACAATATATTAGCTCTACTGCTTTGCTCAACAAATTGTAGCTGCTTTAAATAAACACTGAAGGGCAAATTTACAAAAGGACTGTGCAGCTTTTGTGGCTACTAAACCTGCACAAATAAGACAAAAAAGAAATTGCCTAATCTCAAAGCTCCAACAAGAGGCTGAAATGCAGTGCCAATGAGCCTCATTGCAAAAACAGTCCAATTAACAAAGATCAGCGCTAATAGCCACATGCAGTGTGACATAATTAGCTTCTTCAGAGAGTCGGTGGAAACAGCAGCAGTGATCGTATAGCCAGGCGAAGGCCTCGCCATGCTCCGCTTAAACACTTTTATTTTGGGATGCAGTGACAGTAATAAAGTAATGAGAAAAAAAATGTATTCAAAATAAGGTTATTATAGGAAACTAATCAACCATTTTTATCGTCCCTCTCCATTTATAAAAAAAGGAAAATTGCACTCAGCTGCAAAACTTGTGCATGTTTTCTCTGTAATATCAGTATTGTTTGTGAATCGTGATGCAATTCAATACAATTCATAATGCTGTCAGTGGTCGCAGTCCACACTTTGTGAATTCATCCGTCAGTCCTTTCTCACTTACGGGTTGTCAACTTGGAAGCAGACATTTTTGATCATTTGGAATCAGTAAAAAAACGAACTGTAATTTATAGTCCGGCATGACCTTCTTATCGTACTGGTAAGACACAACTGGATGTAGCCTACTGACAAAAAGACAGCAGGGTCATCAGGAAAAATATTACCTTGCTCAACTTTTGACCCAACACAAAGTCCCTGAAGCGGCTCACCTCACCAGTGCAGCCCCCCCATGCAGTGTTTTAACTCGGGGCTGACATCCCCCGTTAAGGCCACAAGTTGCGAAGAGGTGTCGAAAAGGCAAACGGTCGGAACCACCGAAAATGAACCGTGTGTTTGTGGTTCGGCAGTTCTCACCTGCAGTTCCTGCTACAGTTCTCCTCTGTGATCCCGTCTTCATCTTCGCCCCAAATGTCCACTGCAGAGAAAATCAGCACCACCAGTACGGCGAAGCAGCACACCAAGGCAAAGATCACAACGCACTTCTGCTGAGACTGCAAAAGAGAGAGAGAGAGAGGGACAGAGAGAGAGAGGGAGAACAACATTGATTTGCAAGGTGTGTTTTCTTCTCTTCATCACTACTGTAAAAACAAGGCCAAAGTGCCCAGACCTTGGCTCCTATTAGCTGGCGGCTCTGGCTGACACAACCCCTGATTTAATGCACAGCTCAGCGGGTCATAACATGATATAGAGGGGAATTCAACACAAAGATGTAGGTCTACGTCTACGACCTTGCAATTTCGGGCTTTCATATAAAGAACATGAGGCCGGGATGAGGAGAAGAAAGTAAAGAGGGAAGGAAGAGAGTAGAGAGCAAGGAGGGAGACAGAGAAAGAATAACAAAACGAAGCGATCGATACAGAAACAAACATTAAACATTAGATATTTGGACAAAGACCAAATACTCCAATGTGGGTGAGAGGGAAGTAAGGATCAGCATGTTTTATAAAGGGAATGAGGATGTCACGATACATGAAACTGTTAGAAATACGAGCATCAGAAGCTGCAGGATATGAACTATTACCAGTTGTTATTTAGTTATCATCTGGTAAACTATGCATAAAGTCATTTTTTGCGTTTATTTGACACATTTCCACTTCTCTGGTGGTGAAGATACGGCTCTGTTAGCCGGATCTCATTTTCTGTATTACACAAACTGAGAATAGAACGGACCCTGTGTCCTGGAAATTACGTTTAAGCGCTACTAATTTTGTCTAATAAGTTTTGAAGGCAACGTAATGGCTGGCAGCAAATATGTTCACTGGCAACAATTTCCCAATCAAGTCAGTACTATATTCTTGTGCCACACAAAAGTTGCGGGACACTTTGGGAAGATTGTGGTTTTAAATATTTCTAAAGTAAACAAGCTATCGAATCAGTGTTGACCTTTCGATTATTTTACCAAGACCACAATCTTTCTCTAACCTTCACTAAGTGCTTTGAGCCGAACCACAGCAACATTAATAACGCTGCAGTCGATGAGCAGATTGAGGGGAAAACTAATGAAATACGCTGGCAAACAGCGTTTTGCACACATGTTCTGCATGAAGCATTTCTGGCTTTGCAGATGCATTTCATTAACCTTCCCTCATGATGTTGATAAACGTCATTTTAGCAACAGCACGGCCCTAAAAACGTATTTAATGTTGCAAATTTGTTGTTATATAAATTTGTGTGCAACAGGGTTTGATTGTGTACATTTTGACTTGCACTTGACTTGCATTAAGTTATCATTGTGAAGTAAATGTGTTGTTGATGGGCTCTGACTCGGAAGGCGATCCGCTTGTCTTAACTACAACAATGTCAAGAATGTAAAATGTGTGTCTCATTATCTGTCATATAATTATGTAAGTACACAGTGCTGCAGGTGTATCTATTGCAGCCTCACTCATGCTTTCAATATGTACAAATAGATTTGTATAATAGATCAACTGTTTGTGAAACAATAACAAATGTATCCTGATCCCTTTGAAACCTGCCAGAAGAGCCACGACTAATTATCCTTGAACACAGTAGATCATTAGCACAGTCAGCCAGACTCATTATCCTCGGAGACAAATCTCATATCACACGCCATCGACCTCTAAGAGCCGCGCACACACACAGCCTGTTTTTTTTAATTGTGTTTATTATAGCTAAAGATATTTATGACCATTGGTTCCCATGTGGGAATTAAATTAATCTACCAACCAGTCAGTGAAGTGTCCCCAGTGGACCAAAGAGACACTTGCAGGCTTCACACTTTCATCCCCACAACCATCTGCCCGAGCTGACGTCTGACATGGGAATAGTGTTTTCTATTTCTTGCTGTATATTAAACCTGATTCCTACATGCAGCCACTGTCTGATCAACCGACTCCTTCTCTCTCTCGATCCTCTGTGTCTCATTCTGGTTGCAAAAGGGCGACAACAGCATGAAGTTTAGAGGCGTGACCTCCTGACCACTACGCAACTGGTTCACTTCCACAGACCTGATTGGAAAAATGCAGGTGAAGGAAGAAAAAAAAGGAAACATTCCTCTCTATTGAACATCAAAGAGCCACAGGCACTTAGCAAAAGCAGGCTCAGCACACACTCGCAGGCTAAATGGAGGCTAAATCAAATCCGTCACTCATCCGCCGGACCTCATGACGGACGTAAAAGCTATAACGGATGATGGTCTACCTGCAGGATAGAATCAAGCACTGCATGCTTCTCATATTCCCAGTGTTTGTCTACCAGCTGCTGCATTCACATGGGATCAGATGTGCATCATGGCAGGTATGTATAAAAAGGTCAAACTCAAAAGTGTTCACTAGGGACGGTGTTACCTGACACTGGAGCCCAGCTAGGGATCAATACACCTACAGTTACAGGATGTAGCGTGCCTCAAAGCAACTGTTTAGGAATACAAAGACTCTGTTTAAATGTAATACTCATGGAAAGGAAAATAAAGTATATGCTACTACAGTAGCACATGAAGGCTAAACTATCTGCGTGGCTGGATCTCACTAGGGGTACAGGTCGTTTTGTGATTTGGGTGAACGCGTCATTTAAAGGTGCATAACACGAGATTCTGAGCATTTCGATTGCTTCTCAAAAGCTCTCAACATGGCTACGCCTGAGACGGCGGGTCATGGCTACTGGTGCTAAAAGCGCTAACTGCTGCTGCTGTGACAATGCTCTAAATGTCGTATATTGATTCTTTAATGGGGCATTTTTTGGGATAGCTAATGGTCAAACAATTTCCTTCCCATATTGCT
The DNA here is from genome assembly GCF_023349555.1 of Cebidichthys violaceus. Lineage (NCBI taxonomy): Eukaryota > Metazoa > Chordata > Actinopteri > Perciformes > Stichaeidae > Cebidichthys > Cebidichthys violaceus. The sequence continues at coordinate 173,934 of NW_027176263.1, read as the reverse complement.
TCCTCACTTTAAACTGAGCACTGAAGCATCCAGCTGGTATCATCAATAACTCTCATTTTCTAAGCTAGCATGTACAAGCTTTTGTGCTCTTTTTTTTTCATGTGTCAGATGCGTTTTTGGCTGTTTACAGCGACAGTTAATTACAGCAGTATATGGTATAAAATTCCAGTCTTCTATCAGAAGCAAAGATTGCCTCGAGAGAGTTACGAAAAAAAAAGAATCATAAATAACATGATTTAGTGCGACTGCTAGACGGCTGTTTTAAAAAGCTCCCCAAAGTCCATCTAAAGAAGGCTGTGCAAGGTGGATGGCACGGTGCCACACACACCCACACACACACACACACACACACACACACACACACACACACACACACACACACACACAAAAACCCAATGCACAGTCACTGTTTCTGTCCCAAGTGAAAGTCAGGCCAGAGAGAGTGGATGTTTACATCACAGGCAGAACTTTTAAACAGAGGCCTTCTCTCTGTCAAACCTCTAAGTCTGCCCTTTGCTATCTGTTGCATGATTGGCACATTTGACTCATTGCTGTAGGCTACATAGTTTGAGAACAGACAGTGACATCTCAGTTTTTATTTTGTCTCAGTTTGTTGTGCTGCCATGTCACCGTACTAAAATTTGCCCATACGGCTCGAGTGGACAGAGACGCAAAATGACTTTCTTCATAGTGCAGCCTGAGAAAAGTGTCAGCGGCCCAATTATCCTCTAATGAGCATTTCCTCTTTACCAGCGACACGGTGAGAACAAGGAGCCGTGCCGCTCGGAGGGAAAGAGGAGTTTGCGTCACACCGACAGCGAGCAACGCATCCTGGTCTAATTTGTCTTATGAGCACTCTGGGCGCTGCAGATGTTGTGTGGACGCTAGCAGGTCGGGCAGAGCGCGAGATCGCCTGGTGACAGGATGAGTTTTTGGCCGGCGTTTGAAGAGACAGTTGCTTTTAGTGCAGCCAGTTTCCATCCATGCACAAGAGAAGAGAAGAGAGAGAAAAAGAAGAAGAAAAAGAGGATGAGAAAGGGATTTTGTCGCTGAATTGGATGGAGATTGTAACTAAAAACCAAACTAGTCCACAGGCGGTTAACTACCAATATATCTACAAGTTAAGCTAATGACTGGATAATCAAACTTTAAAGATGATGCTTCTCTTTTTTTAATTGATAAGTGTGTTCACTGCTGTTAACTAAGAGCTTTAGATATAACGTCACTCTACCATATCGTAGTAACACCAACATAAAAACAACCCCTGGATGCAGATATCGTGTCTCTGTGCCATCTGGACTCTTGAGACGTTGAGTGTATATTGACAGACCTCTTGGTGTTGCTACCTTTTCACTCGCGTCTCCATCACCATTCCCCCTTCTTGCTGCATCCATCCAGGGTTTTAATCACATTCGTGATGAGCACGGTGCTCACGTTGTCCTGTTTTTCCCACAAGGAAAGGCAGTTTTTTTTTTACTTCACCTTGTCGATAGGTGTGGAAACAGTTCATAAATTGTTGATGAACTGTTGATGAGTTTTGTGGTGTGAAGGTGATGAATGTGTTGCGGATACAGAGACTTGTTGTCGTGCTGTGACGGAGACACTCAGGCGAAAGTTATTCCACATCGCGCAAATGGATGAAGAAATTAAATCTGATTATGTCTGTCGAAAATGTTGTCTAATTGTTTGTAGCAATTCAAATGTGCACTGTTTAATTAATACCCCTCAGTCACATTTAATGTCTAATACTTACTGTTGAAGAGGCGGCGACTAGCATCTCATTAATATATATATATGGATAAGTGCGTGTTTGCTTTCAGTGAGTGCAGCAGCTATATGTACCTGAGCCTTATAAGTGAATATACAGGATACGAAAAAAAAACACCCTACGGGACTAATTCTGTGGATAGTGAGCCAAACATAGATGATGTGACGTGACGGTGAGATATTTCTGGCAGAAATACAATCGTCTTTTGTTTAGAGGAAACCTTTCATCTGTCCAAAACATCAGCAGTAGATGTCAGATTTTGGTGTCAGCTCATCAAGAGAACAATAGCTTCTTCGTAGGCTCTGTGTTTTGCACCGTTCAGTAGTCACACTGGTAGAGATTTATCTTTTAAAAGCATCTCTACGAACAGAACAAAAGATAATAGAACGCAATGCTTTAACGCGACAAGACATGTGCTGTGTACCATGTGCTGCGGTATCTTTGGTTTGGCTCGAGACACTTGTTGATATTAAATATAAGCTAAAATAAGGTTAAAGTAGTCTTCCAAACAAAAAAACAAAAAACAAGCTACTGGCAACCCGAGTCACAAAATAAATGCTCGACAAAACAACGATTAACCCAAATCAGTCTGCTCTGTTTCTATAGATGAAGCTAACGCAGTAGCTTCTCCTACACTACAGGTTCTGATTGATAGTTCAAGCGTTGGATTTCACCTGTTCATATCACCAACACAACACGAGACAGATGAATAGTACACAATCAGGCCATTTTACATTCTCTCATTTACTCTGTAATACACAGTAGAGTGACAGTGGGCTGACCATGTGCTTATAGAACATAGGCCTCATGACAGAAACTTCCTAGGTGTGAAAACGTATCTTATCTCAGTTTAGGATGACAGTTAGGACTTTTCTTACGACAGAAACATGTTTCCTAACTGCATTCAGGAAAAGAAAATCCTATCTTATCATAGGATAGGAATAGAGCTATTACAGAAATGTACTAACTTAGAGATTTGCCATGTTAGGATGGCATAAACCCTGTATTAAATTCAAAATAACTGCCACTGTCTGTATGCCAATGACCACGAAGATGGGGAATATAATGATCAAAATATAATGATTGAAAGGCTACTTAAAACGTATGATGACACTTTAATTTTCCCGGAGCATTTATTACTGTTTATCGACCATCATCATTTTAAATTTGATTAATGTTGTTTGAAGGCTCTGGAGAGACAAGGAGGCGTGAGGCTCTGCCAGTGGTCGTACAGATCATAAATGCACTTTGTTTTATTGCTACGGTTGATCTATTATAGCTTGTCCATCTTGAGTATCAGACCGGTACTTTCCAATTATGGACACAGGCACGACAAGATGAATCAATTTTAACAGTCATAAGTAAGATATTTTAAGTTATGATAAGATAGGAGGTCTAAATTAGGATAGGACACAGCCATGAGTTTAGCAATTGTAATGGAAAACTCAAGTTATAATAGGAAAAACAGCAAGGATATTGTTCTGTAATGAGTCCAATGGAAATGAATCCAGGTAAATTCTATTTAGTCAAGTCTCATGACTCAATAGGAGACTATTTCTGTGGAACTGGCGTCACAAACAGAAGGTTTGCAGTGGAGATGGTTTTGCTACATGTGTGTCACTGAAAAGGGGACATTGCTGATGAGTATCAATAGGTGAACTCTAATGTAGCCGACAGGTATGGTCACATTACAATTCATCCATGTGAATATTTGCCTCCATTTCCTTCAATTGAAGCTTGCAGAATGTGTTTCCTGTTTTGGTGTTATCTCCAGACTACAGTGGGGATGTACAAGGTTTACTGATAGAAACGTTGATGCAGTGTTTGGAAATGGAGAAATCGTTATTCTAACCATACACAATATTACACTACACTGACGTTAGTATTAAATACAAAAATAATGGTACTTTAGGGGGAAAGTGGGCCGATTGTGTGCGGTCATTTAACATGCTGGAAGTGTTAAATTCACTTCTTATTATCCGGACACCGTAGCGCATATACTGTGTGTATCTATGGATTATTGTAAAGTTTGTTCACACTGCTGCTGATCTTGACTAGCTGTACACTGTCTCTTCCACACACACACACACACACACACACACACACACACACACACACACACACACACACAAAACACTTTTATGGTTCTTCATCTTAAGGTGTCATCATACTATTCAGCTTGTCTGTGCTTCACAGCAGGGATCTGGCGGTTGCAGAGGAAAAAGATGATGAAACACACACACACACACACACACACACACACACACACACACACTACACTTTCCCTTCTCAAAGCTGCTCGGTGTAACTGCAGTCTTGGCTTCTGCACCAAGTTTTACCATCAACTAATTTATCACAATCAAGCAACACTCACATGAAGTTAAATGGGTGTAACACAACCGAGCCAAGTGAATCTGAACACAATAAGCTTTTGCACCAGAGGCTTTTTCAGCTTTGGCTGGCTTTTCTTTTATCATAAAAATTATATTAATTTCTAAAATTGAAATGTTGCAACGGATAGATTATTTATTATGTTCAGATTGTCAGATGATCTGGCATTACGCTGCTGGCTCATGTACATTGAGAATTGCTTTATGATTATTCTTTTTTAAATGCAAATGTTTTGACAAAAAACTTTGGACACGTTGAAGATGTAAAGGTGGAGTGACTCTAAAAAGAGAGGAAGGAGTGACAGCAGTTTCCCATTTAATTTTATCTTCAGACTTCCAGACCAGTGAAAGCAAACTGTACAACATCCAAAGCTCTGAGTTCAAAGCCACTGCTTTCATTCACCACCACTCATTAGTCGTCCACCAATAACATGATACTTCCTGGTTCTGGTCTGGACTATTATTTAATGAGTGTTAAATGTGTAGTAAATATAAAATAATCACCAGTTAAATGACACAGTGTTTTCCTAACATGGCTGCTTCTAGCATTTACATCTAAACTCACATGCAGGTGATCAGTAGCTCTACTGTGAGTGTTTGAGTGTCTGCGTCTGGTGTATTTATATAGCTTTTGAATGCCAGCGGTGCAGAATGAGTGACAGAAAGAGAGCAATTTCAGACAGTGTCATGACATGCTGTCCACGTAAGTGCTGAGGAGACAAGTTTTCTTTATGTGTGTGTGTGTGTGTGTGTGTGTGTGTGTGTGTGTGTGTGTGTCTAAAAGCTTGAAGCAAAATGCTTCGAACGCGGTTCATTTCCAATAACCTGCCTGGTTGGTCTCTCTCTCTCTCACCTGCCATCTCTCTTTAGCTCTGTGTAATGAGTTGAGTCAGATTTCATAAAGGCATGCTCGTCATTATACTGTGTTTACTGCCGGAGTCGGTGTCTGTGTCCTGTGTCTTTTATCTACTTTCAATGTATTCACTCTATCGTGATCATTCTCAGCATCACAGATAAAACGAGAGCATATGCTCAGAAAACGCTCCTGCTCGGTTTATTTAGTCCTCTATCAGTGGTGACTTGACAATTCAGGCCCTCGCTTGAAAATGTCTACACCAAAATGAATACAGAATATCTCTGCAACCATAAGATAAGTCTATCATAAGAAATGTAACATCTGTGAGATTTCTGCAGATGTGTGAGCATCAGCGTACATATAAATGAAGATGGAACACAGAATAAATCAAAGATTTAATGACAAAACTGTCCACTTTTAGAGTGAACATCCACTTGAAATGATGCAGTTGCAGCCCAAAGCATCTGGCAAAACATCTGAGAAGCAGAGCAAGAGGTTTTTGTAAAGGAAGAATCTTCAAATTGGTCATTTGGGAACATTTGGGTCCCATCTGTGCCATTTGAAATGTTCTCAGTAAACTGAAAAATTCATTTAATTGAATGTACATGTCACCATAGGTATTCATTTCATTTAAATACAGCTGTGAGGATGGATACCACTCACACAGCGGTATGGTAAATATTATTTTTCGAATGTCTGCCTCTGAATGTTGGTTGTCCAAACCAACATTCAGACAATGCGCTCATCTGATCGCTGAAGTATTATCAAGTAACCGTTTTTGTGGAGAGATTTCAAGATGTTTTGATCCTAGGCAAAAGCTTCATTTCTTTCTGTGCTACAGTTTGGTCAATGCGTGGATGCATGCTGTACTGACACAGAGCTGGGTGATTTGATGTTTGAAGGTGGCTGTGTAGCCCAGGGTGAGTTAAAAGAGACTCCTCTTCATCAGGTGTCGTAAGTCCTTTTTTTTTTACTGTCTTTGATCAAGGTGACACCCAGGCTGTGGGGAGAGGATTGTCCCTGAGGAAATTCATCAAAGCTGAAATGAAGGGACACTGAAAGACATTACAGCTGTCACTTTGATTAGCAAGCATTCAATATTGAAACGGTCACGGATGTATAAAAGATATATAGAGTTTCATTACAGCCTCGTTCACATTCAAGAGCGATGTCACAGCTGATGTACGTCGTTAACTGCAAACGATAACGTGATCGGCGTTACTGACTATTGTCATAAATGTTTTGCACAGGTACTATAATGACAAATTCAAGTATAAACTATTGTAAACAATGAAGCCATTTGTTCGGGTCGCAAATATGTTGTGAATTTGAGTTAAAGTGAAAAGCTGGGATGTGTGTATGTGCTGGAAGCTGTTGGCTATTCTCAATTAGCATCAGAGCTTTGTGGGCTAATCCACGTCGGAAAAAGAGTCACATTTTAGAGGCAACCTGACTTTAAACAGCTATAGAGAATAATTCCTTTTGTGCAATATTTTAGAAAAGAAATGACAGTGTGCTGTCACAGCTTGCCACCCTTTGAGCAGCTGCTTGCTCCCCGCCTGATGGAAAGCGACATGGAGTGCACCTCTTCAGAGAGACCGGGTGCTCTTAGTTCATCTCGCTGTCTGTCTGCTCGGGTCTCTTGAGTGAACGCAGGGCTCCGAGTGCCCTGCCGGCCGGATAGAGCAGTCAAACAGATCTGCGCTTTCTCAAGCACAATCCCAGCATCTTTATAAGGAAGTGACTTCATGATAACAGCGCTCACCTTGACACACAGAGAGAGAGAGAGAGATAGTGCTATGATAATGACTACTATCTGTCGCCCAGGTCATGAGGTTTCTAGTTAGATCACCGTGGAACTGTGCAAAGTTCAAAAACAGTTTTGGCCTCTTTGGCGAGTAAGAGATGTCTTCAAAACTACAAAGCAAGTCCAGATGACTTTGCATTACAGACTGCAGTAGCTGGCTGGCTGAGGGCCCTTTTTCCATCTCTGGTTAATTTTAAAAAGGAGTGATCATCTGAGCTTGACGCCACTGGTCAAATAAAAGAAAGAAATAGATGACCAGATTCTTGGCGCTCGGTCTGTAATGGCTGGAGGCCCAGACCGACATGTCTTTGAAGATTTTCCACTATCAGTCTGTTTGACAGCTCTGTCAAGTCTCGTGCATTTGGGGATCTGCTCACTTTTGTGTTGATAACTGTGGAACGGAAACTCTTGGTCGAAGCCTTTGTAGACATAAATAACAACTTGTGTATATATTACAATAACCCCAGTGTAATTCTCTGAAAGGTTATCTCAGGAGTAGTGACAGCTGCGTATTCCATTCTAACAACATTTTAAATAATGAAATGTCTTTTTGCTTTTCTTCCATAAGATCAGAAGATCGATACCACCCTCGTGTCAGTACGCTAAACATGAACCCAGAGCCAGGAGACCCTTAGCTTAGCAGCTAGCCTGGTTTTGTCAGCCTCACAGATGCCAGGAAGTTACTGCTCACAACTTGTCTTTACTTTTTTCTTCCACTTATTAACTAAAATTGACTTTGATGAAACACTGTCATTGTACTTTTTTTAAACTGGCAAGCTCAGATGTGATTAAAAAAAAACTTTGTTATGCATCCAGATGGCCTTCTGCTTATGAGGCATAAAAATAGATTTGTATCGCGGACAAAAGCTTTTCTTCAGGAGGTTTTCTATGGACGCTCTGATGGTCAAAGGCTAATGGTGTCGTTGTTCTTTCTCTTTAATTCATTTTAGGATTTGCTCATGATAAATGTGAACAAATATGAACAGGCTTACATTATTCACTTCTCTCCACTGTGTCTGCCTCTACAAAGCTACATGTAATGAAAAGCTTTTTGCTCACAGAAACATGACCTGGCTTAATACCAACTTCTGTCTTTTTGACTTTCAGTCTAAATCCACACAACATAATTGGAGCAAATCAATATAGCAGGAACACCATCCATCTTTAAGACAGGTGCACCCACAGGAGGGAGGGTGACACTGAAGAGAAGAGACAACATGTAAGCTGTTTAACCGCAATACCCTGTGATGGCACAAACTATCTCATATTTTGAAGTGTGTCAGATATTCTATGAGTTGAAAAATCTCAACATTTTCACTGATTCTTAGACAAAACCACGCCATAATGGTTTCTGTTCTCTCTGCCTATATTCTTGTTTCCAAGGTGGCTTATAATGATGCTAATGATCTCATAGCAGTAATAAATCTTTGTGAATGCAATCACATCTCAGCAGTACCTCTCTCCTTTATTATGATGTACAATCAGCCGCTGCTCTCGGCTAGCAGAGATGAACTCTGATACTGTGTATTTCATGAGGTCCTTGAAGGTTAAATGTTTAAGGAAAGATATCTTTTCTGCAGTGGGTACTACAAACAAGTATCTTCTGTAAATTACATTTGTAATGGCAAACCCTTATTCTTAAATGTGTATTTTACAAATGTGTAAGCAAACAATTGATTTGTGTCCTAAAGAATGTAAGTCCAATATTGTCTTTCCTTTGAACTCTGTTTTGGTCTCCACCAACTGTCGAGGGGAATACCTGGCTCTTAGCTGCTAAATGCTGCAGTATGTTCACCAGGTGTTCATTTTGTGTAGTTTTTTGTGCAGTTTGGTGCTGAGCAGGTAGTGTAGGTTTTTAGAGCCACTGAAAACGAGAGTGAAAGAACGCTGTAAAGTTGTGGGCCTGACAGCTAAACAATGAATTGAAACTCGCATTAAAGTTTTGTAAAGCCGAGTGGAGCTGCAGATTCAGGTGATGAATCGCTTTAGGTTCAACGATCGACCACTTTCCCATTGTTGCATTATTTTCACATTGATTTTTGTGAAGGTGAGACACTACAGGCAAAAGCATTGTTTTCTCGTGCACTGGTCAACTTTGAGATTTTGAGCTACTTTGCTTATTCTTTCAGACTAGGCGAAAGAAAACATCCAAAATATAAATGTAGGTGTTTATTTTATGACCGTCTGTAGCTTTCTCCTAAAATCATTTGCATATTTGAACATAACATTTCAGAAAACTTGTCATACAAAAAACAATTGTCTTAATGTAAGTCATCAACTGGGGAGGTTTCATGGTGATATCTATTGATCACATTTTTTACCCTATTCACCAAAATTGTAATTTTACAATCCATATCTTTGAAGGCCGTTTCCTCACATTGAGTATTCTCTCAGACCTGGAATTTCCACTTCAGTAGCATTTACATACACCAAACTCTCCAGTTTCATTCTTATCTCTATTCTGAAGGTTTACACAGTTCATACATCATTCACAGCCTGATTTATTTTCCAAAAACATACAATACAATATTTTTTGTTGACAGTATTTTCTGATTTATGGAATAATAAAAAGAGGGATCCAAAATCCTCTCTGTAAAAACCTTTGACTCTAAAATGAACAAACTACTTTTATCCAGTCTTCAGATTTCTGTTTTTGGAAATGTATTAGCATATATTTAAAATAATACCTCATTTTCTATTCATGAATACCTTTTTTTTTAGAAAACCTGTAATACAAAAAGTGTCTGAATGCTGTTAATCAACAGAAGTTTCATTGTTAGTTGAAATGTTAACCCTTCACTTCACAAAACTATCTATTATAGCAATAAAGTTGTGAACCAGACCGCTGAGCTGAAACTCACTGGAAGAGCTGCCTGCTGGGAAATGAAGAGTCGGCAGATAATTCTCTGTAGGATCGCCTTTCTCACTACACAGAGTCATGTCCCTTGTTAATACAAAGATATTGATTAAAGCAGCTTTACTGTAAGTACGCCTGAAATCAGTAAAATGTGGCATTTTATTAAAAGTAATTTGTGTAAAATGAACGTGTTGCAGTATAGATTTTTATATTGTCTGGTACACTGATTCAGGTGCTTCCACAAAAGCTAAATGCTCACACAGCTACACACACTCTTATTCTATTCCCCGTTGTTGACACTGTTATATATCATGCAGGATACAATTGTTCTGTGTCTCTTCATTTCATTTATGTGACAAATTACTGCTGGTATGTTGAAACTGTTTTGTCCCCGTTCTTGTACCAGTGAGACTTATAAATAAAGTAGTTCTACATTTAATTGCTTCCGTGTCAATGCGAGCGTCTATTCCTCTGTTGAAACTGTAGTCGAGGCCATCCATCACTTCTCAAGGCAGTGTGGCGACAAGCGAGTCGGAGCTCGACGGTCCCAGCAGCTCCGATCTCTCCCAGATTCACTTTGACAGTCACGCAACCCTCGTACCTAAACTCATCAACTCCTGTTTAACTGTGAGCTGCACAGCTTCCCACGTGTGCACATGTGCTCTCAATCTGGTCATTCCATCCCTCTTACCTGCATCCTCCATCCCCGGATCTATTCCCCCAGACTCCCACTCGGGTCTCGTCGCCACTGTCGATAAGCCCATTGCATTGTTTGGAGGCCTGCTGAAATTTATCCATCACGGAGCTTAATCCACTATGTCATGTTTTCACAAGGGAGGCTGGGATGCAGAAGCTGCGTAGTTTATGTGTGTGTGATTTGTGCAGGAAAGCTCTCCGTAGCAAACCGTAATTTATGTTTTCAATTGCAGCAGCACACTGGTCGCAGCATATATGCTGGCTGACGGGTTAATTGATGTCTGAGGGCCAGATAAGAGGGATTCTGACTGATGCACCTGTCTGTCCAGAGAACACTAGAACTGATTGGTTTCTGGTGAGAATGCGTTCTCTGCCTCTGGTTGGATGTGGATACTAGCCAATCAGGACTGATTGATGGTTGCACAACAGGTGCGATGAGTGATTTAGAAACTCAGTGATGGCCTACTTACGGTTTACGTTTATCTTCATGCGTGTCAAATAAGTCACCTAATGTACTAATACTTGACACTGACAATATAATACAATAAGTACAAATACTAGCATTCAAACACTGATGGGTGACCGTGGAGAGCAGGGCCGCCTTTCAATCAGAGGGTCGGCGGTTCGATCCCCGGCTCCTGCTCCGCTAGTCTCATGTCAATGTGTCCTTGAGCAAGACACTTAACCCCAAAGTTGCTCCCGTAGCTGTGCCTACGGTGTATAGATACTGAATTGTAAGTCGCTTTGGATAAAAGCATCTGCTAAATGACTGTAATGTAATGTAATGATGGAAACCACCTATACGGCGTCTTCTGAAGGCCAGTCAGGTGCAGTCTGTCCCTCCCTCGCCATACTGTAACTTTTCCCTGACCTTTGCAATAACTGACTTAATGGAGAAAGGTCCGTGTCTATCTCTGAAGACAAATGCCAGCGCTGGCCTTGAAGCTGACCTGTAAAAGCCGAATACACTCCTAAAACGTTGTGTGTGTGTGTGTGTGTGTGTGTGTGTGTGTGTGTGTGTGTGTGTGTGTGTGTGTGAAAGGAAAGCAGACAGGTCTGATAGAGAAGGAGGGAGAGAGTTTTCAGTCGGTGTAAATTTATGCTATTTGTGACATTTCAAGCATTTTAAATGCACGTTTAAATGTTTGAAATGTGACATTTCAAGCATTTAAACAAGTGTTTCTTCTTGTGCCAAAGTGTGCTGTCTTTTGAATAGCTAAGAACTCTGGGTAAAATAACTGAAATGGGAATGTCTTGTGAACAAACGGGCCCCTTAGACTTGTCCCCAACTCTCTACCCGCAAGCGACAGCGGTTTTAAGGGGAGACAGAAAACTGAGATGAGACGTAAAAGAGCATGTGTGGATGCTATAGATCCCATCATCAATCTATACCACTATTGGTCCAGACTGAAATGTTGTAGACTCTTAGTTTCCTGTAGATATTGTTTGCTGGTTGTAAATCCGTTTAATTGATCTTAAACGTTGTCGTAGTTGACTCTCTGTTTCTGCATTAGGTCCAGTAACCCAAACTCTAACAAAGCAGGCTGCTGCACTATTGTAGGCTAGATGACAGTGTGCTGTACTTTCTTGGACTCTTGAAGCTCTTCTCTTATTTTGTAATTTTTTTTTTTTTGGCAGAACAGACCCATTGAGTCTGAGTGACCTTCACCTCGCCATGAATATGTTGTACAATCTGACCGAAGCTGTTACAAGAAGTCCTTGTACCTTTTTTATTTTATTTTTGTTTTGTTTTACTGAACCACAGCTTACTTTGCACCAAGGACTTGAAGATCCTCTTTTATTACGGCCGGACTTCCTGCAGTCTTTTTCTCAGCACACATTCTGGAGGCCGCAGTGAAATCTCAAGAAATCAGGTTGTTTGTTGATAATTACAGTTTTTCTCAATCGCTTTTCTAAACAGTCTTAAGATTCTTCCCCGCCAGATTGTCAACATTGCTTTATGCCTTTCGTTTTCCTGCTCTTTGTACTCTGCAACCTGTGAATATATAAGGTCATATAACGTGTAACTTGGTGTTTTAGGAGATTACTGAACCTTTTTAAAAACTTAAAATGATATATATTCTAAAAGAATAACATTATTCTTTGCAGGCTGCACCAGGTCGCTTCTGCAGATTTTTTTTATATTTTTGGTGGATTTTTTAACTGCAGCATAAAGATGGTGGGGAGCTCTGCGGTGCAGCAGCTTCTTTGTTCACCATCAGTGGAGTCAGTTTTATTAACAGCCTCATTAACAGCTCTACAGTCATGTGACCCATTTACATCGACACTATTGGACGTCTTTTAAAAGGACGACTACTTCTGCTCTTTTTAGCCGTTTGGCCGTCGAGAGCAGAGAAATCAATGAAGGCTGATTTTTTTTTTTATTTATATAAATGAGCATGATCAATCTTATTTCCTAAAATCTTGAATGGAGGTTAAATTAATAAAACTATAGTTCTGAATTTCTAGAAGTCATTTCTAGTCTCATTTATATATCACTTATACATCTGCAAACTGTAAACAATTGCACACATGTGCCAAACACGTGCAAATTGCTTGAATGAATGAGAAATTAAAATCTGTCGAGGACAAAACACCAACTGTTCAGAGATTTGATCACATAGAGAATGAGGAAAAAGAACTGTAATACATCGTAATTTCTTTCCTTTTTTACAGCGGTTACAACAGAATCTCAGTGGCTATCATTGGATCCATCTACTTTCCCTCACACTCTCTCTCTTCCCCCTTGCAAAGTGGCTGTTTCCATTGATCCCAGCTGGGCTCTCAAAATCAATAAGCCAATTATAGTCCCATTAAAATGACATGAGAGCCCTGCTGACCATGATGAGACCTGAGCCCACCGTTAACTCACCCAATCAACCCTCTGTTCATTTAGTCAGCCCTCCACAAGCCTTCCTCTTGGTCAAGTCTTTAAGCTGGGAGCGCTTGGTTACGTAAGACACACACACACACACACACACACACACACACACACACACACACACACACACACACACAACAGCACTGCATGCATTGTCTAAGCTTAAGAATGTATTTGTCAGCTCTGACACTGTAAGGATATAAATATATAGATATATAAATTCAGCACTGAGTGGGTTGAAAACGGTGGAAAGACTTATCTTTCCTTGAATGCTATGTCAGCAATAAGAACGAGCAAAAGAGATGTCAGGAGTTTGCTTCTTTTGTCCCTTTCAGAGTCTCCACTGTTCACGGTAGGGTTTACGTACATCCCATAGCGTCCTCTCCATTTTATCTGTATGTTAAAGAGATGGAAACAAATCATCCTTGACTCATTTTTGATTTTAACATCATTTAACTGAAGTGAACTCGTGCAGACTTAAGTTATTTTATAACCGCCTGATTCCTAAACAAGCTGTATATTTAATTAAACAAAAACTTCATTAAACCTGCAATAACTGTTCTTTTTTGACCACCTGTGAGCAGCAGAATTAGTTGTGAACACAACATCGTTTAAGATGGCAAACGTGTTGCTTATTTACATATCCAGCAGTTATGTAGCAACATTATCCGCTCTCTCTCCTTTAGCTCTGTTTTTGGTCTCTATCAAGGGAAATGTCTGCCTCCTAAGCTGCTAAATGCTTCACTATGTTCATCAGCTATCACTAACTGTGTCTGTGTCAGTTTGAGTAAAGTGGGTTTGTGGGGCTTAAAACAGCTGGAAACGGCTGCTTGCAGCCAGAATTAACCAAATCAGTAAAGCTGTGGGCGGGACAGTGAAACAATGAAACTCACTATAAAGCTCTGTAAAACAAAGGGGAGCTGTAGATTCAGGTGATGTTTGTTCTTCTGTGCACCTGCCCACTCAAGTGTGTTGAGTTATATCTGATTGCACAGTTAGTTTATTAGTCGACTCTGCCGACCTATTTGCTCCATCACACACACACACGTACACACATTCCTTTATAATAAGAAAGCCTTTGTGAATATGAGATACCTTTTTTATCTGGTTTTATCTCTCCAGTTCTTCCATTTCATTATTTTCTTGTATCTTTCAACAGCTTTTTATTGTCCCTGTGTTTGATGATTCCACCAACATTTTCATGTATTCTGTTCTGCTCTCTCTTCCTTGGAGAGCAGTTTGTAATTATGTTAAGAAGAGTTCTACAGATTACATTTGTTATCATCCCTTTTCTGCCTACCCTGTTCCCTCCGCCACACACAACCCTCTGAGTCAGCATGTCAACTCTCCTCCTTTACAACTTCTATCCTCTCTACACAGACCTGATACTCCCACCTATCAATAATACAATCACGATATCACACTTACAATATGCTCCTGCTGGTGTAGCGATACGTGAGATATGTGTGCTTTTTGTCGTCGACGGTACTCGCATCGTTCTCGTCTTACTAAAAAGCAAACGTTATTACAGACCCCTGCATTTTCCTCCACGCTTCCGATGGCGTTTCCGGCCACTGCTCTCCTCTGCATATCCATAATAGCGAGTGTATCGTATTGCCGTTGGTCACATCCCTACCAACTACACTTCAGTGCTTGTGCATATGTGTGTGTGTGTGTGTGTGTGTGTGTGTGTGACTCCATGTGTTTGTGGTGGAATCAGCAGGATGTTCAATTACACTGGCTCAGCTGGTGTGTATAGACAGAGAGGGTGGTTTACAGCGTACACACACACACACACACACACACACACACACACACACACACACTCATACCCAGTCAAGCACACATATCATTTGAGAGCCAAAAGGGTTTCATTAAAGCTCTGCCAGGAGAGCTGCTTGGGCTTCATCCCTTGACAAGCCACAGGCCTCGGTTAAATTACCGCGATGGCAGCGAACAAAGGAAGACGGAGAAAGAGAGAAAGAGGGAGACTGCCATGAATCGATTCACAATAAGTTCTCCTGTTTAATTCCACTGGATTTTTGATGGCCGAGTGAGGACATTATCAGCAGCTTTAAGATCAGGATATAAGTCAACCAATCATCAAAACAATGCGTCCTTCAATTTAATTTTTAAGGAACTGTTTAGACTGTAGAAGCTGATGTGAAAGATGTCTACATAATAACAATAATGATCCAAACAGGTGCACAAACAAATTCAGTTTAACTTTAGCTTTAGCTTTAACTCGATTCAGGACCAGAACACTCTTTTTTCTTTTTCTGCGTCAAAGTCAGTTTTTTTTTTTATTTTTATAGCAAAATAAAGTGATCACCTTGGGGACAAAGAGAACTACTCTCCAGAAGTTGCTTCGGCACAATATCTGCAGTGCAGCTAAAAATAAAGCTGAGCAACAACTCTTCACTGTGACCTTTTTCAGAGTCTTGTTGCCAATACAACTTTTCACAATGCAGAACTTTTGTTTGTGTGTGTGTGTGTGTGTGTGTGTGTGTGTGTGTGTGTGTGTGTGTGTGTGTGTGTGTGTGTGTGATTTCTATATAGTGTGTGTCTTTCTTACACAAATTGAAACCCTGCAGCAGCTCTTTGACAATGTGTCAGTTGCATAGACTGTATATAAGAAGTGGACCTAGTCGGCCATTGTTATGTGTACTACAGTTTTGTAGCCTTGAGTTAGGAAAATCACACACTGAATTTTTTATTTTTTTTTAGCTTGACTTGAAAACACACTGTGAAAAGGGTTAGTGTTGTAAGATGAAAACACAGATAACTCCAAGACCGGGCAATGCTGTGGCAGCAACCTGTCTATCACAAGGTAGCCCCGCCCTAAAGCATCCCCTGCTTTATGTTCTATTTGACTCTAAATGACACCAGCATTTACTGAATGAACATCATGCTGTATTGAAGAAGACTAGAAACTAGCGGTTGAGACCATAAACTCAACTCCAGTGAGAAGTGTATGGTCATCTTCTCGTAGACTTAGATACAATCTGACTTATTTTTTGGATCAAGAGGAGTCGCCCCCTGATGGCCATTAGAAAGAATGCAAGTTTAAGGCTCTTCAGCATTGGCTTCACTTTTCAGACCCGGATGTTGCCGCCTGTTCAGTTGACAAGAACAATACCGTGTGTGTGTTTATGGTTCCTGGTGTTACTGCCTTATAT